>NW_017728906.1:32180237-32202314 GCF_001723895.1 Crocodylus porosus
ATGGATGCAGGTGTTGCTGTAGACGTAGTCTTTCTAGACTTCAGCAAGGCCTTTGACACCGTCTCCCACCCCATCCTTATTAAAAAACTAGGCTACTGTGCATTGATGCCTACACAGTCAGATGGATTGCAGATTGGCTCAAGGGTCGTACTCAGAGGATGGTGGTGGATGGGTCGTATTCAACCTGGGGGGAAGTGGGCAGCAGAGTCCCCCAGGGCTTGGTCCTTGGGCCTGTGCTGTTCAATTTCTTCATCAGTGATTTGGACGACGGGGTCAAAAGCAACCTGTTTAAATTCGCTGATGATACCAAAATTTGGGGTGAGGTGAGCATGCTAGTAGGGAGGGAAAGATTGCAGCAAGATCTGGATAGGTTACAGGAGTGGGCTAACATAAACAGTATGCGTTTCGATACTGACAAGTGCAGGGTGCTGCACTTAGGCAGTAGAAACCAGCAGCAGACTTACAGAATGGGAAACTCCCTTCGTGAGAGCACGGAGGCAGAAAGGGATCTTGGAGTCATTATTGACTCCAAGATCGACGTGGGCCAACAATGCAAGGTCATGGTTGGCAAGGCCAACTGGATCTTGTCGTGCATCCATAGGTGCATCTCAAGTAGGGCCAAGGAAGTGGTCCTCCCCCTCTATGCAACACTGGTCAGGCCACAGCTGGAGTACTTCATCCAGTTCTGCGCGCCCCACTCCCTGCAGGGCGCATGTGCCCCTCTCCCGCTTGGTCCCCCAGCCCCCTGGATTGCTGCCTCACTCGGCCCCATCCCCTGCTTGCAACCCCAGACCCTGATAGCTACCTCTGCCATCCTAGCCTCTGGCACTTAAAAAAAAAAGAAAAAAAAGCCTCTACTCACTGCAGTAGAAGGAGCTGTGAGGGCTCTGGGGCCTCCCGGCAGAGCCCACTCATGCAGCACAGGGCAGTGAGGGGCCCAGGCTGGGGCTGCTGGTGCTGTCACCTGGCCCCACCGTGCAGGGGGGTGCCCAGTGACCTTGACAGCAGCTGCTAGTGCTGGTGCGTGCAGGAGGGCTTTTTGTTTTTTTTTAACTTGCCAGGATGCTGGGGCCCAGAGAGGCAGTGATGGGGGTGGGTCGGGCGGCAGGTGGGGGATAGGACCAGACGGGGCAGGGATCGGAGGGCACGGGGGTGGGGCAGGCAGGAGATGGAGCCAGGTGGGTCAGGGATTGGGGATTAGGGGAGTGGGCAGGGCCAGAGGGGGCCCTCCCCATGGTCCCTTCCCCTCTCCTCCAGTCCCCCCCACCACTTACCAGCTCTGGAGTCCTGGTCCAGCTCCCTGTGGCTGGCACAATGCTTGCACTGCATGGGCAGGCAACATGCTTTAGCACCAGGGTGAGGGCCATCCATAGGGCCATCCATAGAGACAATATGGCTGCTATAAGAGTGTCTCTGTGGAGGAGCAAGCCTCTGGTTGCCTCAGGGCACGGTCCAGGACTTTGTCTTGTCCCACTATTTTTCTCTGCTTTTTTTTTTTTTTCACCCTTGGATATCCAGGGGTCTAATGCCCCCACACTGCAAATTTGCAGCACGGGGACTGTTTTCTCATTCCTACACACGCCTCTTGCAGTATCTCAAGGGGGTTTGAGACACTGCAAGATGCACGTGCATGCTTGTTTGGATGCGCCCAATGAGGTTGATTCATTGCTTTCCAATTCACACTAAAGTGTTAAAACTATATACTATTAGGTCTACTAAAGACCTTCTTCAGTTCCTTAGCAGGTGGTAGCTGTTTCATCGTTTCCTAATGTGCAAAGTTAGACCAAAAGTTAGTATAGCCAAACAAAAATGTATTAACTCTGCATATAGCTGGGAATCCAGTGGGCAAACTGCTTTCTTTGGCTTGCAGACACAGGGATGTGTTTTTTCTAGAGCAGTTTCACAGCAGAATTCATGATGAGCTTCCCTGCAGGATATAGTGAAAGAAAACAATTTTCTGAGCCAAAAGGGAGGTAAATGGTGGCATGAATACATGTTCCTCATAAGGATACAGAGTGTAAACATCTGTCTCAGAAGCTGCAAGGAAATCATGAGAAGGTTGGCTTTTAGCAAAGAGGAGATTGTATTTCAGAATGCCTATTTTAATAGCTCGTTAAAAAAAGTAATAACAATGAAATAGCCAGAAATTACAGTAGAATAGACACTACTTAGCAAAGGGGTATAATGTGGTTTTAAGGTGACACAGGAAATAGACAATGTGTTTTTTAATGATTTGGATGATGGCATAACAGCTGCTTGAGCAAGCTTGCAAACCAAAAATTACAACGGATTGCGATCACTTTGGATAATGTGAACACAAGTCAGAAGGCTTTTGGCAGATTGGGAAGTTGGCCTAGAGCTAACAGGATGTAGTTCAATGTAGACAAATGAAAGGTGCTACATCTCAGGAGGAATAATTAAAAACACAAATACAAAATGGGGGACACCTGGCTGGATGGCAGCACTATGGAAAAGGACTTAAGCGTCTTGGTGGACTACAGACTCAATATGAATCTGTGGTGTGAAGCAGTTGTACAAAAGGCCAATGTGGTTTTAGGCTGCATCAACAGAAATAGTAGGTGCAAGACATGAGATGTGATAGTGCCTCTTTTCTTGGTATTGGTTAGGCCTCATCTGGAGTACTGTATGCAGTTTGGGGCTCCACATTTTAAAAAGGAAATGGAGAAGTTAGAGACAGGCAACAAAGATAATCAAGAGCTTTGAAGTAAAGTCATATGAGGAGAAGCTGAAGGACCTAAGCATGCTCAGCTTGTGGAAAAGGTGCTTAAGAGGGTCATGATAGCAGTTTTCAAATACTTGAAGGACTGCCATAAGGAAGAGGGAAAGCACCTTTTTCCCTCTTGCTGCAGAAAGGAGGACTTGAAGTTGCAGAAAGCCATGTTAAGAGTGGATACATAGAAGAAGTTCTTCACTGTGAGACTAGTGAGGCAGTGGACAAGACTGCCTAGGGAGGTTGTGGGCTCTCCATCACTGGAGGTGTTCAAGAGGAAGAGATTGGACAGCTATTGGTCAGGAATGATGTACGCATAGCTATGCCTATTTTCTATCATGGGTATTTCCTATGCTTCTGGGCTTTGCTGGTTGCTCCTGCCCCCGCCACTTTTTTCTGCTGTGTCAGGGTGTTTTTAACCCTTCCCAGAGGCCTTGAATGTTGGCTACAACTAAGGCTGGGGGCTTGAACTGGGTGCCGACCTTTTTGTTAGGAACAAAGCCAGAAATTAACTGGAGATTTTGACACCACTGTTATATCACATATTAATTTGTGTGGGCTTGGCAGTCAATGGTATCTCGTGGGTATGGTGCCCTTCATCTCAAAGATTTTGGAAACCATTTACAATCTTTGCATGCCATGGTCACTTGAATCAGCTTGTCCACATGGGATGTGAGGGGCTGTACATCTGGAAGCTCCTTATCCAGCCATAACTGGGGTGGTGGGGAACAGGGAAGAGAGGCTGGCATGTATGCCACCCTACCTTCTGCTCAGCCAGGTTCCTTCCCCCAGGGGTGGGGTCCACCCAGCCTGTTTTCACCCTATTTTATTTAAAGATCTTAATACTGAATATTTATTCAGCCCACAGGGCCAGACCTTGATACTGAATATTTAGACCTCTTCATGAAGTACAGGAAGCTGCATGAAGTACTGCAAAGAGGCTCTGTTTAATTGCATAGCCTTAGGCCTGAAAGAGGCCTACATACTTACCCAGATTATATACTTATCCAAACTTAATGTAGATGTTATTAATACATAACACAAACAATACTGTGGTATTAGCAGTCCCCAAAATGACTAGTTGCCATCATTTCCAAGGTGTCTAATATGACGACTGCTTCTCTTTCACTGACACAGTTAAACAAAATACAGTTACTTTTGAAACAGGAAGTTAATTACCTGGTAGTTAACCAGAGCACAAATAAGTTACAAATAGGTAGTGGGACAAATAGATAATAGCATATTTAAGTAGTCTGTGTACTTAATGAATTGGTAGATTATTGATGTCCTCAGTGTGTTCAAAGCGAAGAAGTAATTCCCACTGATGAAACTACAGGGGGCTTCAAATAATAACACTCAACATTTGTTGCCTCTTTTGTCCCAAGGTGACCAAGGAACATACAGGGCATTTTTAGACGTGTGTGATGGTACCGGGTGCTTTCAAAAGCACCCGGCACTGTGTCACATGCCTTTGTATAAATGGCAAAATGTGTGCCAGTGCTGAGAAACTGGGGGCAGCGTGCTTTTGAACTAAAACATATCAAAGGTGTTTTAGTGCAAAAGCACACTGCTGGCATTTTCTTAGTGCTGACACGCATTTCATTGTTTATACAAATGCATGTGCTGGAGCACTGTGTGCATCAGCTTGTGTGCAGAGCAGACTTGATTACTCAATCCAACACACTGTACCTCCGATGCATCGTGGCTTGAAAAGTTATGTGTATAAATACCTATAGTCTTTAACAGGTCCTGCCATGGGCAGAGGGAGGACAGCAGAGAGCCTGGCCCAGAGACCGTTCAGCCCTGGGCAGCCAGGAAGGCTCACACTTCCCCCTCGGCCTCAGCCCTGTTGGGCAGGCTCGAGCAGCTGCCCCTTGGCACTTTTACATGTGCTCCAGGCCTGGGGTGGGGGGCGATGGATGAAGGCATTTTAATTAAAGCAGCTCTAATTGTGGGGGGGACTGTGGGTGTGGCGGGGACGTTGTGGGGGTGGAGGGAAACTGGCAGAGCCACCATGGTGCAGCATTGCCCCAGCTGTCTGGGACTCGGCGCTGCCTGTGTCACATGGCATGGGCCAGGCCTGGCCCAGCCCGGGAGTGTATGCCTTCAGGCTGTCACCTGGGGTCCCAGCCCCATATACAGGGGCTGCATGCCCTTGGGCTGGGCTAGGTCCTGCCTCCAAGTGCCCTGCACACGATTGGGCTGGGCTGGTTCCTTGGAGCCAGGACTGGCCCAGCCTAAGGGCATGCGGCTCTTGCATGCAGTGCTGGGAGCCCTGGGTCACCGTAAGAACAGCTCAATCCTGCCTGAAAGTGTACACCCCTGGGCCAGCACCACGCCATGAGGCACAGGTGGCACTGGGTCCCAGGCAGCTGGTGCCATGCTGCACCACGGTGGAGCTCTGCCAGTACTGGGCCCTGAGTGCCCAGATGGTCGCTGCTGATACTGCCGGGGATGGGGGGAGGGGCAAGGAAGGAGACGGGGCGAGGAAAGCTGTGTGCCATGTGGGGGCGGGCAGGGAACCTACCTCCCAGAGCAGTCCCCCCCCACCTACACGTTCCCCCCCAACACACACAATCCCTCCCACTTCCCTACTTACCAGGGACAGAGCCTGGGTCCCATCCACCACTGCAGTCTCACCCCACTTCTATTTGCCCTAGCATGCTAAGGCAGTCTGCTGGGGCAGCAGGGGAAGGGAGAGTCATAGAGATGCTCTAGCCAGGTGGACCCAGCCTCTGGTTGCTTCAGGGCACACTCCAGGAATGTGCCCTGTGCCACCCTTTTTCAGGAGGTTTTTTTTTTGGATACTGGGATTTTCCGATATCAAATTTAGAGTCTGCACTGTTAATATGCAGCCTGGGGAACATTTTTTTCATTCCCAGTGTATCTCTTGCAGCATCTCAAACTGCTTCGAGGTGCCACAACAGGCAAGTGCACGCTAGTCTGGGCGCACCTAGTTTGGGTAAAATTTGCCCCAGTGCTATGAGTCAGTATAAGACCTCTGCTTTATTTAAGCCCTATTCGGAGGATAAGAGGTATATAAGCTGTATGCTTACCAACTGCCTGGAAATTCATTCTGAAATACTTGGATCAGGGATCATTATTTTCTATAATGCTTTAAACATCTGAACTCCTTAAAAATTGGGACTGTAGCTACCACAAGTGATTAGTTCACCTTATGGACAAACTGTTGGCAAAAAATGGTCATAACAAGGAATAAAAGTATTCCTTTTGGTAGAAAAGTATTATTTATTTCTTTTTCTTCCAAATGATTGTTCTAAGTGTTATTCTGTCAACATTTAGGAATGCAAATGGTTCCATAGTCAACTATGGGGCTGCTCCATCAGTCTTAAAGTTTTAGTGACCCTCATAATAGAAGCAGCTAAGCATCTTTCATACAAAATCAGTAGCAAAACTGACAAAATCAGAAGTAATACTGACGCCTCTAGTGGATTTCAAGAAGTGTCTGGTATTTCTCCTTTTTTATTATCACAACTCTACAAGTAGAGCTTTTCTTCTTGGTTGGTGGGAGCTTAGGTGCAGATAGATACAACATAGTTACTTTTGAAATAACCTGAGGAAAGAGCATGAGTTTGCAGGACCAGAGCACTGAATTTCAAGAAAGCTTGAAAAGTATCTTTGTGTCTGGACAAAAAAAGTTCTTCTAAGCCAATATCTTATTTGGCAAATGATGCCCCAGAGCTAATTTTTACAGCTGCCTTATAAAGCCCCTGTAAATAGGGATTTATAATGGAAACAGTGATACAGTTTTAAACTATGCTTTGATGTTCCTAGGTGCCATTATTGTAAGCAAACACTTATTTTTGGAACATGTACATGGTCTTTGGTTACAGATTGAAAAAGCTTCATCTTCCTTTTAAGAGGTGCTATTATTTCAGGTTAATCTAACACTAAAACAAGTGCTTGGTTTGTAAAAAAAAACTATTCTTCCCTATCTGGATTTTTGTGTGTAAAATTCCAATTTCCTGTACAGCCAATTTTGTAGCATTTCTGATTTCCATATTCAGCCTAATAGATGCCTGTTTGCAGTGCAATCAAGCATTCCCAGCCCCAATCCTGCAAATAATTAAGGTCCCGATCCTGCTAATAGCTCGCTGTACACTTACAATATGCATGTAATCCATCACTGAAGTCAATTAACTCACCATCTACACAAAGTTAGCAGGATCATAACTTTTATTTTTTCTCTTGATACAGCAGATCATGATGCATATATGTTAAATGCATCAAAACAAAGTTATTAGAGATAGAGTTTTGTCTGGCCCAGGAGAAGAAAAGCCTGTCAGCAACATCCTGCTTAGATATTTGGTACCTTTTGAAAAGGAGGTCTCTCTGTATATTTTTTAAATTGTGTTTTGCTGCAGGAACTTTTTATTGAATCTAAGAGGATTTCCTCAGTTCCCTATAAATGTCTAGCGGAGCCTTTCCTGGAAGAATCTTGAACTGCAAAATCATTGTTGTTGGAAAGCCCAGCTCAAATAGTGGCCAGAGCTAGTGAACTGTATGCTGGGAATTGTAACACTTTTTGGCTGCCAAGGTCAAGTGCTCGTTCTCCAAAATTAAGTTTAGGAAAAATTGCCAACATTTTTAAGGGTGCCAATAATCGGGGATACCTCCATCTTTTGGCTGTCCTTTAAGCCCCCAGATTTTCAAGTCTTCCGTTTAGACCTAAAAAATGTAGGCACTCCACCACGATTGGTCACAGTCTATAGTAAGTACTACTTTGTTTCTCAGGTTGTATAATAATTTTTCTTATTGTGTTATCTGAATTTATTTTTAAACTTGACCATGGATGAAACTGTTGAATCCAAACTTTATTGTGACCATACAGCAAGATTACTTTGATGTCAGAGGAACTTCTGATCACAGAGAGTTAACATGTTTGGACCGATTATTCCAAGCAATGGGGGAGAGAGAGGGGTGTAGCCATGGCACTTCAGGGCCCTGCTAGCTACTGCATTAACTCCTCAGAGGCACTGACTGCTGGTACAAATTATGACAGCCCCCAGGATTTGAGGGCATTTCCCCATATCTCATTGTGTCCTTCTTTATACAAGGCAACATAGATTGCATGCACCTGCTCCAGAAATGAAAGCAACGTGCAGCCTCTGCCTGAATAGAGCAGAGCATCGTGTTCTGGTCCTATGAACCACTGAAAACTTTTATTCAAACAGCATGAAGAGCCATATGTTTGAAAGAGTAATTAATATTAACAAAAGAGTCTACACAGTAAATAGGTAAAGATATTATAAAAGGGTAAACTGAGCTTCCAATTTTGATCTCCTATCAAAATTACATCAGCATAACATCAACATCAGAGTTATTTTCGATTTATATTACTCTAATACAGAGCAGCAGCAGATCATTAAACTGAGGATCTCAACAATTCTTAAGAGATTTGAATGGCCATCTTCTATTATAGATTTACCAGAACTGGGCCTCCATGTCCTTTGTCCTCTGGCTGACTTTGAAAGTGTGCCTTGAGTATTTGCTGGCTTATGGTAGCTTTGTTGATTCCTAGGTAAATGACAGTTAACTTTAATATGGGAAAAATCAGTAATAAAAAGCCCTTTAAAAATAGTGTTAATTGATTTTTGTCAAAGCTTGGCCTCAGCCTTGCCTAAAAGAAGAAATAGCATGTCAGAGCACCATGCACCTTTTTTTGCCAGTACAAACTGAGTACATTTTATTCTGTTTGAAGTTTTTCTTTAGTGAAATTTTATTGAGATTTATGGGTTCTAACCTCAAGCTTTGTTCTTAAAAAAGCCAACATAAGAATCAAAACTTCCCCTTTCCATTTGTGCCTCAGCATTCTTGCAAGAAGAACTAAGAGGTATGGGGTTTACAACCATCAGACTTCAAACCCTATTATATTTCTTTGGTATTTTCTTCATAGAATAATATTGCAGAGCATACCACATAGTCATATAGCTTGGCATCCAGCCTCTAACAGATTTTGCAGTGTTATGTATGAGGAAGACATTACCTTACATCTAGCCCCTACTGGTGACCCATAGCATCTCCTCAGGCTGTGAATTTTACTCATTTTGTTTTAGCTTACATAATAACAATTCACACTGTAAATTATACAGCTGTTTAAAAAAAAGAAAAAGTCACTGATGGATTCTGCTTCTAGCAGCAGTAACTTTCTCATGTGGACTAAATAGTATAAGGTGGTAGCAACTTATATTATTTCATAGGTTTTATATTTCTGAACTGTTTGTTGTATTGAACTTTGCCTGGTCTTATCTTCAGGGAAGGTAAGAGGAGACTGATCAGTTTTTACCATGCTCTTTCTTAATTTTCATCATTCAGGTTAGTCTGCGTCAAAACACCAGATCCGAACATGCTCGAAGAGACTCTAGTTCCAGACCAGGGACCTAGAAGGGAAGAAAGTAACTGAAATAAGTAACTTTCTTTACTGCAGCATCCTGTGTGTTCTGGTAAAATTCTCTATTGTCATTTGCTGGCATTGCCTGAAGAACCTCAAGTAAGTATTAGCCTACTCACAAAAGAGATAAGGAGTCATATGCACTGCCAGGAGGGTAAGGTACCACAGGGTAAATTTCCCAACTCCACTGACTTCATTGATCTGTGCTGTGCTCACTTCTGTTGAATGCAATGTAGATTGTCAGGAGGCTGCACAGTCAAAATCTGGCAATGGGATCAGGAAATACATGCCCACTGGGGAATCTTGGACTGCTATCGATACTCTCTCTCTTTCGCTTATAAACACATACTCCATCCTGTGGTTTGCATCAGTCCCCATGAGGAGACTGGGAGCGGAAATAACTTTTCTACTCTGATGGTGTCTAGGAATTCCATCACACAAGGCTAGCCTCTGCTAGGGCTCACTGCTAATCTTCGCTCCCTGAGTGCTACAAATGGAGTGGAGTGGGGCAGAAGAACTTCCCCGCTGGCACCAGTAAACCTGCACTGATTGGCACCAGCTGAGGATCTGGTGTTCTTGTTTTATGGGAAATTTCTGATATATGCCAGGTCTTAGATAAACACCAAAGAATTAGCACGTGCCAACTAGCTGTCAGCATGTAATCAAATATTCCTAACTGCATTGTGCATATTTTTTTTATATTTCAGGAGAGATTTAAACAGCTTTTACATTATTCTTATACATATATTATAAGCAAAAGGTGGAATTATTGCCAGCTCCTTGCTGGTGTAAATTGGCAGAGCTCAAATTAGTATTATGAGAGCAGAAGGGCACCTGGTGAAAATTTACATCTAGCTAATGATTCTTTTTTTAAAGAACAATGATAGGTCACACTCTTTTTTTTCTTATTCTTTCTGTATATTTTGGCGATTGTCTCAGTTTTGCTATAAAATTTGCTGCCTACATTGACAGGAAACAGTTGTTATTTCCTTAATTTTAAAATCCATCTTTTTTGGCTTTTTTTTAAGTGCCAAATACAGCAAAACCTATTCATTAATATATTCACTTTCACTCACCCAGTGAAGAACAAGCAGCTTGCAATTTACACATCTGAAGGGTGAAGTTAGTCGAACGTGTTGTGCCAGGAATAAGTACTGAACATTTTTCTGAGATGATTCCTAAAACTGGAGGAATTGGTATCATTCTAAACTGACATATTAATACATACTCTTCTGTACTGTACATAACGAAAAATCCTAATTTGCAGTCTGCCAAACACTGAGTGAGAGACAGATCAAGAATGTTTTCTGACACTGTTTTTTTAATCACTTCTCAATGTAGTTTTGTTTAGGAGACAACATATTCCTGAAGTTCATACCCCCTTGCAAGTTTCTCTTCAGCACAGCAAAGCGAATGTGCAAAAATATTGCAGTTCCCCGGATTATGTTCTGGCATTAAATGCCACTGGGATGTTCATTTACAAATATTTTATGATGTAAAGTTAAAAGGATGCAGTTTTAATGAGGTCATGACTAATTTAACAGAGTGTGTTTGCCTGAAATCCTCTCCCCTATGAAGGTTTTTGGGTTGGGAAATTCTCCTGCTTTGCTACAGGTGTCAGTGTCTCTCTCTCAGAATCTTAAATACACAACGGACACTTTTCTTTCCAATACAGTGAAACTGCAAATTACCACTTGCTATCTTTAGTAATCATTGGTCAGAATCAGTTATTGATCAGACATGCTTTGATAAACTTTTTCTGTGTTGCTGAGATACAAATATTTGGGCTTGATTCTCATTTACACTAAGGCTACGCTCCATGGCTAGGATAGTAAATTTAAATGATTTATTTAGCCCCTTGTAAAAGCCCTCACGAAAGCCATCCTGAAAGACTAAAAGAGATCATGTTTAGTCACAGTCCTAATACAATATGGAACAGGATGGTACATGCTTCAACGTATTGAGGAGCAGCTTTAGCTCTTCCTGAATAGGCAATCTTTCTGTGGTACCAGGTACATAGGATGAAAAGCAGTAATATCTCTAAACCACCAGTATCTCTCTTGAATAATGAACTATTCCAAGACTTAATGCAGTCCTCTGCATAAATTTCAGCCATCCCTGAAGAGAACAAGGCTTCTACAATCTCACAGAGAAGATATGTGGGAATTCTTCCTGGCCTCTTCAAACAGTTTCCTATTTAGGATGCTAACAAGTGTCTCACAATTAGTCCAACTGAGGATCATGGACTAATTGTTTTTGTTTTAATGCTGTAGACCTGGACAGATTCCACTAACTTATTATATATATAACAGACAGATATTGGGGCTACTCACTATAAATACGTGATAGGTATGGGTAACCATAATGGAAAACAGATATTGCAAGTATGTGAAATTCCCTGAGGCATGAAATCTACTAAATATTCTGGGTGAAATTCTGGTTCCACTGAAGCCAGTGAGAATTTTCCCACTAATTCCAGTAGGACTTGGATTTTGCTCTTTAGGATTTGGCTCTCTCCCCAAGCTTGACTGTTCTAAGATTATTCACTTTGGTACCTTTATCTGAATCCCACCTAGGGACAGAAATTATACATAAACAGGTATAAGTGATCAGATACTGGTTCAAATCTATAACACAATAAAAGTTCAGTGCACATGAACAACTTTCAAAATAGCCAAAACCTAGAGGGGTGTAGAGTCAGGAGGCTGCACAGACAAATAAGCTGGATATGAGCCAACAGTATGTCCTTGTTGTGCAGAAGCCTAACAGCATACTGGGATGCATTGGTGAGACCAAATCTGAAGTACTGTGTCCAGTTTTGGGACCTCAGTATAGAAAGGAAGTGCACAAATTGGATAGAGTCCAGCAGAGAGCAATGAAAATTGTTCAGGGGCTGGGGCACATGACTTTTGAGGAGAGGCTGAAGGAACTGGGCTTATTTTGTCTGAGAAGAGATGGATAAGAGGGCACTAAATAGTACCCTTTAACTACCTAAAGGGTGGTTCCAAAGAGGATGGAGCTAGACTGTTCTCAGTGGTGGCAGATGACAGAACAAGGAGCAATGGTTTCAAGTTGCAGAAAGGGAGATTTAGGTTAGATATTAGGAAAAACTCTCTGACTAGAAGGGTAGTAAAATACTAGAATAGGTTACTCAGACAGGTTGTAGAATCCTCATCCTTGGTGGTTTTTAATGCCCAGCTAGACAAAGCCCTGGCTGGAATGATTTCTTTGGGGATGGTCCTGCTATGAGAAAGGGTTTGGCCTAGATGACCTGCTGAGGTCCCTTCCAACCCTAATCTTCTATGATTCTATATAGTTTCAGACTTAACTGATTTAGGTTAAATTCTTTTATCGCACTTCTGTCCCAGATCCCCTCCAGATTCAAGTAAACTCACAGTCCTTTAGCATCCTAGGATGCTTTGCACCTCCCCTACAACCTCTCTCCTGGAAGGGTAGGAGGACTAGCTTTGGCCCAAGCTGTCTGGTCCAGCCAGGCAGGAAAATGTACTCTAGCATCCCCCAATTTCTGGCCTGGGCCACTACAGGCATGTGGCTACATTTCTGGAATCAAAAGTGAAAGTTTGTTCACTTGCTTATCAGTACAATATACACAGTTTTGGCTTACCTGTGAAGATTGAATTGATTCAGCCTTAGGTTTGTTGGCTGTTGGTACAAGACCCCAGTGACATACTGATCCCTGGTATAGGCGAAAAACAAATACTTCCTTCCTGGAGATAATTGCCTGCACTTGACCTAACCTCAGACTAGCTCAGCAAAATATCTCATTTATGCTGGACTCAAGTA
The DNA here is from genome assembly GCF_001723895.1 of Crocodylus porosus. Classification (NCBI taxonomy): domain Eukaryota; kingdom Metazoa; phylum Chordata; order Crocodylia; family Crocodylidae; genus Crocodylus; species Crocodylus porosus. Next base: position 32,193,185 of record NW_017728906.1, read on the forward strand.
TCTTCTACAAGACACAGTAATTGGAGAGCTAGGGATCCTACGCAGGAATCCTCTTTTCCTCTTAGCAAAATGGCCAACTGCAGCCTCAGCCTCACCACAATCTGCTGGCTGGGGAATTAGCTCTGTGGTAGGACCCAGAGGGTGGTAGTTAACATAAATCAATTGTCATGGTGCCCTGTGACCAGTGGGGTCCCTCAAGGAACTGTCCTTGGACCTATACTATTTAACATCTTCATTAATGATGTGGACATTGGTATCAGAGGCGGACTGGCCAAGTTCGCTGACGACACCAAACTCTGGGTAAAGCATCCACACCTGAGAACAGGAGGTTGATCCAGGCTGACCTGGACAAGATCAGCAAATGGGTGGATGAGAACCTGACGGTGTTTAACACCAGAAAATGCAAGGTTCTCCACCTTGGGAGGAAAAACCTGCAGCATGTTTATAGGCTAGGCAGTGCTATGCTGGCTAACAGTACAGATGAAAGGGACTTGGGGGTCATGATTGACCACAAGATGAACATGAGCCTTCAATGTGATGCTGCAGCTAGAAAAGTGAGCAAAACACTGGCTTGCATCCATAGATGCTTTTCAAGCAAATCTCAGGATGTCATTCTTCCCTTGTACTTAGCTTTAGTGAGGCCGCAGCTAAAGTAGTGCATCATTTTGGGCTCCAGAATTCAAAAAGGATGTGGAGATGCTTGAGAGGATGCAGAGGAGAGCCACACACATGATCAGAGGTCAGGAAAACAGACCTTACAACAACAGGCTGAGAGTCATGGGACTCTTCAGCCTGGAAAAGTGCAGGCTCAGGGCTGATCTGGTGGCCACCTATAAGTTTATTGGGGTGCTCACCAGGATCTGGGGGAATGGCTGTTCACCAGAGCACCCCAAGGGATGACAAGATTGAATGGTCACAAACTCCTCCATGACTGTTTCAGGCTGGGTATAAAGAAGAATTTTACTGTCCAAGCTTCCAAGGTTTGGAATAGATTGCCACTGCAGGTGTTCAAGCACCTACTTTGAACACCTTCAAGACACATTTGGATGTTTATCTTGCCAGGATCCTATGATCCCTGCTGACTTCCGGCCCCTGGGGCAGGGGGCTGGACTCAATGATCTTCTGAGGTCCCTTCCAGCCCTAATGCCTATGAATCTATGAATCCAAGAGATATGCTTTCTTTTTACAATTATATATGTTCTATACTTTGTATTTTTCAAACATGGGTGTAAGATGTGGGTGACACCGCAGCCATATGCAAGACATGGGTGACATACTAAAGTCATTTTAAGAACCTGGAATGGTTCCATCAGCATTGCTTCAGGAAGAACCTTCACTTTAGATGGGAAGACCACTGGACCAATGTCAGAATCCTCTCTGCAGCTAACATAACCAGCACTGAGGCAAAGATCATGAAACACCAACTCTGCTGCACTAGCCGCTATGTGCAGATGACAAATTCTTGTCTTCTGAAGCAAATCCTCTTCTCTCAACTTAATCATGGTAAAAGGACCCATAAAGGACAGAGGAAGCACTACAAGGACACTGTTCAAGCACACTTATAGAAGGGCAGCATCAACCCTGCAAACTGGGAGCACTGGCTGGTATCAGGTCTCAATAGGACTGAACCATACATCGAACTACAGCCCACTTAAAGAGAACCATCTCGCTCAGGAAGCCAAAAAATGGCAGAGGAAGAAATGCGTACAACATCCTGGCCAACAGTTGTTCCACACCCTAAGGCACCACTTTTCGTACCTGTGGAAAAACTTAGAAAACCATGGACGACTGGTGCCACTTTAGTTGGGGGGGGGGGCACATGCCCCCCCCACCCAGTGACCAGTCAACAACCGGGGGGGAGGCTCCCCCGCAGCCAATCTCACTGACTGGGGTGGGGAGGTCCACTCCACTCTAGCCAGCACTTGCAGGGGGGGCACTACCACTCCTGCCTGCCCCCCCGTCCATCGCCTAAGCAGTGAGCACGGCTGATCAGGGGTGCACTGGCGTTCAGGAGTTGCACGTGCACCCCTGTGCACTCTCTACGCATTGCCACTGGGCACAGATTGGACCCCTCAGCCATCTTAACACTAACCAGTAACACCCCTGCAGCACACATCATCTTCATATATTCTATACTTTTTTTTCAAACTGCATTCTATTCATATGTGTAATGTCTATGTATTGCCCTCTCAGTTGTTATTTATTGAGTTCTATACCAACTATAGTTATCGAGTGTTGTTGGACCTATTTTGTCCCTCATGCTTTCTGTTGTCCTTGCATCTTACAAGATCCATACTGCCTTTGTCATTGAAAATAACAAAACTTTAGTTTGGGCATTTGAATGTGTAAATTGTATAAATAGCATTTCACAAAAATAAAAACCAAGCTTCTTAAAACAATATTTTGAAGACTGAAGTGCAGTATAGTTTGTATCTTTCTTGATAACGCTGTTTGTTCTTGAAAGAAGACAGTTCTTAACTGATAGATTTAGTAAGAATGACGTTACTGTAAATATAGCTGTGCCAGTTTGTCTCACATTATAAACAATGAGGTCAAATTATTGTATTCATTAAATATAGCCTATCTAAACAGCAAATAAAACACAGGCCTAGTTTTTCCTTGCTGCAAGTTTAGATCAAGGCAAATATTTTTATAATAACTGACCTCATGTTTCCTGGTCATGGGTGATCCAGGTCATTGCACTGTACATACACATGTATACATTAGTACAGTCTAAAACAGTAAAATGAAACAAATTGGACAGGCATTATTTTAATTAAAAATGTAAAGGAATGAAATGACTTTCAGCTTCATTAAGGGAAAAGGCAAAGGAAGCAGCATCCCACTGTCATGTATCCCTGAATGACTTCCAACACAAAGAAAGAGCTACTAAAAAAAGGATTTGAACAACTGGGCAGAACTTTCTCCTTACCTGACATTGAAATCTGCATTACCTGGCACTGATTTTAGTTTGGATAGGGATGATCCCTCTGGAGGTCCCTTCCAGCTCTACATCTCTATGACTCTATGGCCATGTGCCCACATGCAGACATGTGCAGTTTATGGTGCAACAAATCTCTTTGTGGTGCCACAAACCTCACACACAGAATGTTAAAATATGCCCTGCACTGCAGATTTGTAGCATGAAGGCAATTTTGCTACTTGGATTTCCCAGTAGCAAAAAGAAAAGAGAAGAAAAGAGAAGAAAAGAAATCACCAGGAAAAAAAAACAGTACAGAGCACATGAAAATATCATACACCAGAATAAATTGATGCTTGATCCTCCAGTGAAACACTCTGGCTGCTGGCCAGAGTGTCTCTACTGCTCCACTTGTGTCCCTCACATGCTCCAGGAGCTGGGCAAAGTCAGTTTGCCCAAAGTGGAAAATTTTGTCCCTCAGCAAAGCTAATGTGCAGGGGCATGAGCTGAGTCACAAAAGTAGCAACACAAATTTGTGCTGCTACTATTTGTGCCACCACAAACATACACCCCTGGATATCTGGATGTGGTCTATGACTATGATTCCAGGAACAAAATTTCTTATGGATTATCTAGGGACTAGGGACCTTGAGGATATTCTTGTAATAGCTCTTGTTTTTCTATTTTATCTGCTCAAAAAAAGAGAAATATACTTCCCCAAAATGCAAGATAAAATTGTTTTACACTTAGAATATGTTTTTAATAATTCTTCTATCCATCACAAATCTAAAGACAATTTAAAAGGAACCAAAGTTGCTGATCATCTTTAATGACTTTTATTTCTGGCTTTTGATTTTATTGACTTTTTGACCTGATATGGGCATAATGAATGGAAAACAATATAATCTGTGAGTTTCTGTGAAATACGTAAAACTACAGTTTCTCATCATAATGAAGTGTCAGGCTACCCTACTTCAGGCAGTCACAAATATGCAGGAAGCAGGAATTGTTATTCTTATCATTTCAAAGAGTGACTAGATACCAGCTTGTGTTTAAGAGGGAAATGCAGCAACAGAGAAACACATAAAAATGTAAAGTCCTAGTAGAGCCTTAACAGGCCAACTCTCTAGAGGTAAATGCCATTTATAGTGACCTGTAAGACATGATGGTCATTAAACAAGCCATTATTATTAGTGTATTTCTGCTTTACATCATCCACAAAATTCTGTCTCCCTTGAACCAATCTCCTTAGACGTTCATTTACAACAGCTGTGTCAAACTTTCTTTCTCCACCCAAAAAAGATCTTTCTATAGTTATAAAGCTCAGAATTCCATTTAAGTCCTTTGTTGCTTTGCTTTTGCTAATTCAATTAATGTTGGAAGCAGTTAAACGCTGTGCATGGCAGTACAAAACCTACACAGATTATTTTGTTTTTTACTTGCCTGTCATATCATTTATCATACTCATACAATACACTTAACTTTTCCTTAGTTCAATATTCTTTCATTATTTCCATTTATAGCCCACCTATTCTGGCCTCTTTCACTGGTATAATTTATTTTAATTATTTTTCTTTGGCACTTTTTGCTGTTATCAGAGCAATGGAACCCCTCAGAGTTAAGGAAACCAAGAGAGTTACATTGCTGCAAGTGAGAGATCATTAGATTTTTGTTAAACTAATATTTTACTTAAGTATATGTCAGTGCAGAAAATTGGTGTTGTCCTTGATTAAACTAAGGGCACAAATTTTAAATATTCATCTTGGGAAGAGTTTGGTTTCAGCAAGGAGTCAAGGTTCCACCCTCCCCCCACAAGATGTAGTTTAGTTACACTTAATTTCTTTAAGAAAAGTCTGAATCCATTAATATGTTAGTAAAAAATCAGACCACTTCACTTCCAGGGCCTGGACTCCTACCCTTAAAGCAGGTAGGAGCTATGAATGTTGTGAAGAGAAACAGATCAGTTCCAGAGAAGGAGGTCTTGAAGAAATACCTTGGCCTGGAAATTTATCTGAGTCAGTGAGGAAATCATGTAGCTATGTTAGTGAAGAGCTGCTTACAGCCTAACAGAATCTACTCTCAGCCACAGGTCCAGAACTGCACTTGTTATACATTGTACTTTGAGTTGCTCAAATGTTGGTCAGTATTAGTGCTAGTTCAAGTTTTGAAGCAGTCACACTGTAAGGCTAAAACCCTTCTCTGATTGTCCCCCACCTGCACAATGGTGAGTTGCCACTAGAGGCCTGGCAGGCAGAGGCCTGACTAGGAGCTACAGCTGTGAGTTACCACTACAGGGCTGGTGACCCAAGACAGGCTTCTGTCTCTGTTCTAGGTTGGGGGGGGTCATGAAAAATGGGTGCAGGGGCAGCAGGAACATGAAGCTGGGAGGCAGAGAGTTAATGGACTGGGGAAGGGGAATGAAATAGAAGGTGGGAAGGAAGTGAGGTTGGGGAAATGAAAGAAGTCAGATACTGAAGAATTACATAAAAAGAACCCCCCCCCCCAAAAAAAAACAAACCCAAAAAACAGAAATAAAGAGGTAGTAAATTAAAGAATATCTCATGTTTTAGTAAATTGGGATTTGGGATTCAGATGCGGGGGGCTGAGGGTTGTGCTTCCTGGGGTGTATGGGAGGTGGGAGCAATAAGGGGAAGTGCTTCTGGGGGAGTTACTGCCCCCAGGAATGAAGCTCCAGCATGGACCTGATCCAGTGTTGTTTGGACCACTATGAGGGACCACTAGGAGAGATAATGTTTTGGGTAACTGCTGCATGTAGTTTCAGTTTCTGTGAGAACAAGACTGCCACACTGGAGCTGATGCCATGGCTGAAGGCCTTTCTCCTCAACATGGTATGCCAATGTAGCTGGTTGGCCGCATCTGTGTGCATCTCTTGTAACAAAATGAAATTTTGTGTTTCTGATTTCAGAACTCAAAGACAGCCTTTTGTTTTCCTGGTTTCCTACATCTATCTTATATAAAATGAAGGTTAGCATTGTAAGCATTGGTTTCAGAAAATAGGAAAAAAGGGGAAAAAATGAGAAAAAGGGACAAATTAAGGAAAGGCTATATGTAATTTAGGGAAGCCAAGAAAGTCACCTCTAGCAAGTGTGCAGCTTATTCCCTATAGACAAGCTGCACTGTTGACGATGCCTTGGGTTCCCCATCTGATGATGGCAATTTCCCTTGGGGAGAAGTCTTCAGACACATCAAGGCCTCCAGAATCCATGGTCTCCCCATCTTCCCTACCATCCTCAAACTCCATCTCAATGTCCATCTCTGAGTGGGGTCAGGGGGAGGGAGGGGCGAGCAGGACACTGTATAAGGAGAAGATTCTCGAGGCTCAAGGAGTCATAAATGGGACTAATCCCCTGTAGAAACTCTTTCCTTATTGGATTCTCTGAGGTCTCTCTTAATCCCAGCTTTCTTCAAGGCCATGTTTTCCTGGATCGGCGTTTCCTTCAACTCTTGGAATTGCTTCCAATCAGAACTCTTAGTGAGCACAAAATTGAAGACTCAATCTCCATCTTATTATCTCCATGCTAACACAGCTAATGTGGAAGGATAGAGCTAGTCATTTCCTCTATTACCTCTCAGGCTGTAGCAGGCTGTGCCTCTGCCTGTTGTCTGGGCTCTGATGGTGGGACAGGTTGGGTATCATCAAGACCTATATACAAGACATGCCTGAGCTGTTGGGGTTTACAGCCTAGCAGGAGTCTATGAATGGGGCTTATCATCTTACCAAAGGAAACCAGGTCCCCAGCTATCCTTTTGTTGCTGAGAAAAGCTGGAGACATTGGACAGCACAACCCTAACAGCTTGGGTTGCAGTGACAAAGACTCCTCTAAATGCGGTGTCTTGCTTTACCACTTTCCTCACAAGGACTGAGGAGTTTAGGAAAATCATGGGCACTGCGCTGAAATAGGAGGCACACCTGATGGTTTTTGTAGTCTTGCTTCCCGACTGCCAAGGTACTCCAGCAGACTTGGGGATGAGCAGTTGCAGGCCATTGGCTCTTAAGAGATTTGAAAACCTTTTCACAGACTGAGGGTGCAGGTTAGTGTTGCCCATTCTTGCAGGCAAAGGGTTAATGAAAGAAGTCTCTGGCTGCTGAATCAGGAGAGAGGTGGAGGGAGGGGCAAACTTAATGTTTAAAAATAAGCAGTGAAAAAGGCAAGAGGAGAAAGAAGATAAGAAAAGAGCCATAGACAATCCTTACTTAAAGATAAGAAGGATTGAATAGAAGTTGGAAGAGGTCCAGACAGTAAGAAAATATGAATAGCTGCAGAAGGACAGGGAATGAAGAGCACGTCTTAGCAAAGCTGAGAGAGAAGCAGAGCTGCTGCCATCTCCCGACAGACAGGGATGGACAGACAATTGGATTATGGATCATTGAGCCTGAAAGTCAGGAAGAGAAAAAATACTCAACTAAAGCATGATACTACTCTTTTTCTTTGTTATTCCTTATATGAATCCATGCCATACATTTATAGCATTCTAGTTAATTCATACTTCAAATATGCTCACTTGGACAAAAATCTGAACTAAAGAAGGCACCTGATAATCAAGATAATCTGAAACCCACATTTCACAGAATGCTTAACATTTTTCCCCATTTGGAATATCAGTTTTCATAGTATTTCCATCCAGTGTACATTTTTATTTAAATTGAATTAAACTCTTTAGCCACACGTGCATGCCAGTTTAAATAGTCCTGTTTGAAGAACACTATTTTCACCTTTATTGGAGAAAAAATACCATAGGCAGTTGCCTTCCTCTGAAAATTGAACCCAGTGGGAAATGAACTGATTGGGATTCAGCCAGACCTAGATATTATGCTATATGTACAGTAAAAATCTACTCAATGGAAGGTGCACATCTAAAAAGAGTCAACATTGCTATCTTTCAAGAAAATGGAGTACTTTCTGGGATCACATCCCATGAAAATAGCTAACATTTTCTAAGTGCACACTGTATTTTTATATGATTCTATAAATAGTGTGAATTTCTTAAACAGTCCATATGATTTTTAATAAAATAAAAAATATTATTTATTTTTTACTTACCACCTATATTTTTCAAACAAGATCAAGGCCCCATGGCGTTAGTCATTTTGCATTCATACAGTAAAATGTACTTCCTGTTCCAAGGAGTTTGCAATTTAGAGATAAAACCTTTATCTTCCTAGGAAAATTCACCAAAAGATTTGTACACAATAGTTAAACTGTATAATTCCCTACTTAGATGACATTATTCACCCAAATGAATGCTTTTTCCTGATGCAGCCTATGTTCCTTTGAAAGCAGAATAAGTAAAAAGTGAAAAAAAGGATCTTATATCAAAGTAAGAGTGTTCACCTGAGGAGCTATACAGTGTATCAGTGCATTTATACTGGCACAGTTTTGCTGGGACATTTCTCTATGATGTAATCAAGTCTAGAAAAGTTTAACATGACTAGCCCATGAGGGAGTTGGTAAGATTAAAGTACATGAGGGAGGCTCTATACTTTCACAGTCTTGTGCTCAGGAAGCTAGACTATGCCTTTCTCTTACGTGGTGTCTGTTACAGCTCATCTTGATTCCCTGAAAGATTTTCCATAATTTTAATTTGATAGCTGTTTGAGAAAATTATCCAGGAGCACATCTGTGAGGGGCCAGCAGGGGAGTTTATACTCAGGGGCAATCAACATGGGTTCATTAGAGGCAGGTCCTGCTAAGCCAACCAGGTGTCCTTCTATGACTAGGTCACAAGAGCCTTGGATGCAGGTGTCGCGGTGGACGTAGTCTTCCTGGACTTTAGGAAGGCCTTTGACATGGTTTCTCACCCCATCCTCATTAAAAAATTAGGTGTCTGTGGTGTCAGTACCTATACAGTCCGATGGGTCACAAATTGGCTGGAGGGTAGCACCTAGAGAGTGGTGGTGGATGGGTCATTTTTGACCTGGAGAGATGTGGGCAGTGGGGTTCCTCAGGGCTCGGTCCTCGGGTCCGCACTGTTCAGTATCTTCACTGGCGATTTGGATGAGCGGGTGAAAAATACCTTCTTCAAGTTCGCAGATGACACTAACATGTGGGGAGAACATGGGCCAGCAGTGTGGGGATGCAGTCAGGAAGGCCCAACCGCACAGATGCATCTCAAGCAGATCCAAGGTGATCCTCCCCCTCTATGTGGCACTGGTCAGGTCACAGCTGGAGTACTGCATCCAGTTCTGGG
>NW_017728906.1:32202424-32240291 GCF_001723895.1 Crocodylus porosus
GGATGTAGCGGCCTGTTACAAACTAGTCAGAGGGGACCAGCAGGCACTTGGGGGAGTCCCTGTTCCCCCAAGCACTCCTAGGAGTGATTAGGAATAACGGTCACAAGCTGGCAGAGGGTAGATTCAGACTAGACATCAGGAGGCGCTACTTCACTGTCAGGGCAGCTAGGATCTGGAACCAACTTCCAAGGGAAGTGGTGCTAGCTCCTACCCTGGGGGTCTTTAAGAGCAGGTTAGATGTACACCTTGCTGAGGTCGTTTGATCCCAGTACTCTTTCCTGCCATGGCAGGGGGTCAGACTCGATCTGCTCGGGTCCCTTCTGACTCTACAAACTATGAAACTATCTGCTTAGGTCCCTTCCAACCCTACCAACTATGAAACTATGAAGTTGCAATGAGGGATATTTAAGTCAGATATGAGAAAAAACATTCCCACTAGGAGGATAGTAATGCACCAGTGCAATCTCCATCATTGAAGGTTTTAATGGCCAGGCTAGACAAAGCCTTGCTTGGAATGATCTAGTTGGGAATGGTCCCACTTTGAGCAGGGGATTGGACGTGATAACCTCCTGAGGTCCTTTCCAACCCTCATTTTCTATGATTCATCCAATAACAAAGTGGTAGAATTGAATTCATTTGGCTTATTGCTTGATAAGGATCTGCCTTCCTAAACTTTCAAATTAAGACATCTTGTTGCTGACAGCTTCCAAATCCACATCCCTATTGGAAAATGCAAAGTTTACTGTAACACTAGGAAGATTTTGGGCAGTGTTTTCTCAGTTGTGCATTTTTAAGGGTTAATGAGGATATCAGCTTCGCAAAGTCTGCAAAAAAATTGTTGTTGCTTTGCTTTGGTTTCAACTTTTGGAACCAGATTGTGTAAAACAATCCATGCCAGTGGATCATTCAATCCCCACCAAGGAGCCAGAATGATTTCAATGAGATTTTGTAGATGTGTAAGAGTGACTGGGCAAGGGCTGGGACCAATTATGAAGCACAGATAAGAGTAATATACCTTATGTATTCACATACCACATGCTCCTTTCTCCCAATAATTAGCTATGGAGAATTGTGTCTTAAATGACAAAACTTACATCCAGCTGAAGGTTCAAGCCACACGAACCTGGAACAGAATTCCCTTCCTCCACCTCACTCCCCTCCCCCTTTCTGCTGGGCCAACAGAAATTGGTTTAATTTTCTCACAGCTGCTGCTGAATTAAGGCTTTAAGGTGCTGGTCTGCATACAATTAGGATAAGGCTGTGAAAGGATTAACCTGTGAGAGAATTATCTCTGTAGCTATTGCAGTAGCAGCTTCTCCCACAGGGGAGGAGGAATGGCACTGATGACATGATTTTTGCCTACAATTGACATAGGCAGCAGAAAATAAGTCTGCTTCCTGCTGTTTTTTCAAGGGAGAAAGAGAATCTTTATTCTGCCTTCCCAAAATAACGTGCATGTCTCGATCAGTTTCTGTTACACAGATATGATAATTATTCTTCTATCTTGTAATGATGATGTAGAAAAATAAGTTGATGTCCCAAATAAGTTGAAATTCTAGAGTTAAAGGATTTCTTATTAAAGTTATTTTTTTGCAGTAAACATTGGTTCCAATCCTTGCTCCTTATCATAATAGGTTGACTCTGATACAGAAGCTTCAGTGCCTGGAAATAGGTACCTTTGCCTGAAGAAAGAGAACTCATGGCCACTTAGGAACTGTTCCCATCCTCAGTTGGAGGGACTAAGGCAAAAGATATGCTTACACCCAAAATTGCTATCTAGGTTCCTATAGGCACTATATATAAAGTTTGGAAGTGAGGGAGCTGAGGTAGAACTGGAATCCAAAGAACAAGCCAAGGTTAGGAAACAGCGATTTATAACAAAATGAGAAACCTGGGAGGAAGTAAGAGGGTAAGGCAGGGCAAAGGACAATAGAAGTCTAGGAGGGCAGGAGCTGAAGACGTGGCTACACAAGATTCAGGACAGGAACTGGAGGCAAAAGACAGGAAGGACTCATGGTAGAAATTAGAGGTGTTGTTGCCTTAATATGACTGCTCTAAGCCTAGAGAAGATATGTTGAAGAGGGTTGCTCATGCTGCACTTGGACCTTTTCTAGATCATATCTTCGACCAATCAATCTCAGAACCTCTTGGAGTTGAACTGAGGGTAGAGTTTCACATAGCCTCAATCAGCAATATTACACAGAGGTAAACTAGCTCCCTAGCACTTGCTTATTACATGGGTTGCCAGAAGGCTCCATTTGCACAGTGAGTCTACAGATGCTCCAAGTTACCATCTTCAGAGCCTGCACCAGACTCTGGGGAATATAATAATTAAAAGCAACTTTTCCCATACCTGTTGTCCCATGAAATATCAAATGGGAAAGAATGGAGGGTCTCTCCAATTGGCTTTAAAGTGTTTTGTTTTGATGGGGGTGGTGAATTTGAGCTGGTGATCTTTTTAATATTTTGACAAATTCACAGTTTCATCAAATTCATCAGCACATTCTTCTCTTAGGGCTCTGAGTTCTCTGGGTCACCTGTAAAACTTAGTAAAATGCTTCACTAACTTAGTAAAAATCCTCCACCATTGTTTTATTACCATTGCTATAAACATTCATAAAAATGTTCAAAAAGATCCTGCTCGATCCTCTGAACTTCTCTGGCCTTTCTCTGTTTTGCACATTTCCAGGTACGCACACTAGAATCATCTGATCATTTTCACAGACAGCTGCTGTCATTGGCAGCAGACAGTTTTAATAGGCATTTGAGAGAGGTAAGTGCTTAAAAAATATGGTAACATCCATATGTTGCTGCATTCTTTTCAGATGAAGAACTGAGTAGGTGCAGTGATATTATTAATGTGTTATTAGAAAACAATGACAATTCTAATACCCATTGCCAAGCTGGAGACAGGGTTTATAATTTGGGTTGCAGCAAAAGCCAGAAAAAACTTTAAAGAAGAACAGTTTATGAGTTTCCTTGGCAAAGGTCTAAGTGGAAATAATTTGTTAAATCTAAATTGGGTGGTTACGCTATACCTTTTTCAAGGCTGCACATAGCAATTAAATGTAGTACTCAGGGGGAAAAAAGTAAAAGTATTAGGACATGTTTTTTTCAATGAGGATATAGAGTTACCATATATGAATGAAGTTAGGTTGAGGTCCAAGAAACAACAGGCTTATACATGACCCACTCATTCAATGTACACAAGAAACAGTTATCCAATGATATCCCTGCACTCAAATGCATTTTATTTTTACTAAAATCCATGCCTATGAAAACAGCTATACTCACCATTTTGAAATCTGAAATCCTTTATTTATCTAGAAACAGTGAAAATTCTCTACATTTTCCTTTAGATATGCTTCTTCACTTTCTTTGAGGAGGTAACAATAGTGAGCTTCATGGACATACCAAATTTGTTCTGATACTATAGAAACTGTTTTTATGTTTTTGCATTTGAATCACAGTATCAGAGTCACAGAAACACCCCCTGAGTCCTGTGGCTTCTTCCATAGCCCTAGCTGGTAAAACTCTATGATTTTTCCTCCCAGGCATTTGCCCACCACAACTTAATAACAGATAGAAGGTCAATAGAAGGTCAAATGCTGACTTAAGGGAAGCCTGTGTTCAGCCTGTTGGGCTGTCACTCAGGCATTAGTATTGTCCTTGATTTGCCAAATAGAAAAATCCCCTTGATGGGGTAGAACTGGGGGCTCCTCCACCCCTACACCTCTGGCACTGGCTCCCCGTGTCTATTGTCCTAATCTTGGCTCCCTCTCTTAAGCCTTCACAGCACAGCTCTTTATCAGTACTTCCTGCATTTGATACTCAGTATCTCCCATAGTCTGTATGTGACTAAGATTAGAAAATGTGGGCAGTTTGACTGCCTCTCACCCTCCTAAGGCATACTCCTCCTGTATTTAAAATTCCCCTTTACTGCTTTGATTATCCCTCTTGAGCTGCTCAGGGTTCATCCAGCCAATCAGTCAGTGAGGGGTGAAGTCCTTCAGCTGCAGCACTGGTCCCCTCCCCTGCTATAATATGAATCACATGCTATGAATTATAGTCAGGGAGCCCCTTTTCCAGGATCCTTGACTCTCTGAGGCTTGTTTTTCTGGCACAGGCAGCCCCGGCCAGGACCTCCCCTGTCTGCAGTCTCTATTTCCCAGCAGGAACTTCCAGGCTGCTGCATCAGAACTGAGTAATTCAACACACTGCCCTTAGTGTTGCCCCACCCAACCTTGATTGGGTAGGGGCTATTTGCCCATTGATTGGTAAGGGAAAGGGGGTGAGTGGGTTTCTTTTTCCCCACACCCACCTCCCTGTCACAGTGACCCCCAAAAATTTCTTATTTGAATTAAGATTGGGCCCATTAGTTCTTTCTGTAAAGGCTACCAAAAAGCCTCCAATGGTAACTGTTTGTAATATTATTAGGCGCAAGAATTCATGAGGGGAGGGTTTGGAGTTTGTTTAAGGACTATTCAGAATTGGCTCACACATGTTTTCAGTGGAATCATTGACCCATGTGGGCCTGCATTCTTATGTATAAAATTAAATAAAAAAGGAATAACAATATTAAATAAATTCCACAGGCTTATTATTTAGAAGCAGAAGGAAGTAATTGCTTATTTCCACTTCAATGGATGCTGAATGGCAGCTAGGTGGATTCAAAACATTTGTATTTCCTCAACTGTGGAACAATCCTTCTTATATTATCACTTTGATATGACCTTAACATAGTTGTCATTAAAGGACGTGCAATAATTTTGTGTTCAGATAAGAATACAAAGAAAAGTTGTCTCTTTGAAACTGATTTTTTGTTCCATTTCCTTACTTTATTTTTTGTTCTGTTCAGCACCACTTCAGAAGCATGTAATCGGCTGTGAGTAATGTCAGATGCATTGGCACTTGAAGCCATTCCTCAATGCTTTCCCCATCTCCATTTTACAAGAGGAGTGGTTCTTTAACTGTGTCCCAAAACTGCACTTGCTGAATGCTTCCAGAGAAAGCCTTGTTCACATGTTCTCAGATTTCTGCTTTATTTTCTAACTAACATATTGTATAAAATGTAGCTAAAATGTATTAAATCATTTCCTAAAAATACGTTCCCATGCAGATAACTATTGTAGTTATTAGAGGGCTACTCATCAATAGTGGGCCACATAATCCTTAATAAGGGAAAAAATGGTCAATAAACACCCCTCAGTTAAAATGTGTATTATATTGTGAAGATCCCCTGGAATGGAGGAGACTGAATAGTCCACAGTTTGTCAAGTATTAAAAAAATTATGGAAACGTGATGATCACATGCTAAGCAATGTATCCTCATGGGAAATTATTCATAACATCTATTCCACTTACACATATTAATATTTACAGTACAAGCAAATGTTTGTTACTCATAAACTAGAAGTGATAACATATGGCTTATTTTAAAGTGTTTAAACATATTATGATGTCACTTGGTCTGCCAGGCCCCCCCTCTTTTTTTTAGACCATGTGTTCTTGAGTATCTTGGGCTGCCCTACTTGAATATTGTGTGAGGTGTTCTTAACCATCTGAAAAACAAACTACTGCATGTCCTCTCCATTTTCTGTGGTTCAAGACTCTCCTACTAACAACACACAGATGGATCAACAGACTTACCATCATCCATCTCTAACAGCAGCTCCTCATTATTCCTACTATGTTAACTGCTTATGTAACAACTGAAGCTGGCAAGGATCAACAAAATGATTTCAGCTACATGGGTTTTTTTCATCTTCAAGGAATGAACTTGAACTGTGTGTCCTGATATGAATATAGCACTGTCAAGTAAAGAAGCAGATATGTATATATTTTTTTAAATATAAGCAGAATAAAAACAAGTGAATGAATGCAGCACCACATGTTTAATCATTTGAAGGAATCAGCAGCAACTCTTTACAGACAAAATGGTCAGCTGCTGAGGGACTAGTATGTTACAAATAACACATTTCTCACATAATCATATAACGTTCTTCAGCCCCACAAGCTGATCATAGAAACTGAAATAGTGTAAGTGGAGGAGGACTTCTACCTCAGAAGCCTGTTTTGCATGATCAAGTAATTTTTAAAAATGAAATTAAGACAATGAATACCAGAGTCTTGACTACTGAGGAAAACCTGTATCTTAATGATTTGTTTACATACAAAATCATAGGGTACCTATACACGTGCTTGGGGATGGAAGGAGTGTTTTAATTACAGTGATTCCTGGAAAACCACTCTAATTAAAATGCTGCAACATCAAGTGTATTAAGCCCCTGATGCTTAAAAGCAGTTTGCTTCTCTGGAGGCCACTAAAATCACAGACACACACTCATTAGATGGCACAAAAGGTGTATTTGCAAATAGGGTCAGAGCAGAGTCAAAAACTCAGATTACTCTGAACCCACCAAGGAATTTTGCAGGCTGTATTTATCTCCTCCCTCCTGGGCACGTGTGCAGAAACAGGAACTCTTACAGCTCACTTCCGTTTCATACAAGCATACATGTGGTACATCACTACATATATCGCACGTATATTATAATTAACTTCTTAAGTATGCAGGGCGGAGAGGTAAATATGCATCAGCTAATTAAGCATGCTCAGAGACTACTATAGGTCACCAAGAGTTTAAACCCCCCCCTTTCAAGGACACAGTCAGTTGAATTCCAGCTTCTGTAATCTGCATGAGAAAGGCTAGGGAGAAGCTGGGGGAGAGTCTGTGATTTAGTATAAGAAGAGCTGTGGCAAGGCTGGGCAAGGAAAAAAGTCCTTGGCAGTGTTTCTTTCTTATTAGGTGCAAGATGCAAGCTGTGCATTTCTAACAATACTCCATTTCTAACAATATTCCATTTCTAACACCCCTGTGGCTGCATCCACATGAGCATGGACATTTAGTTCCCTGGGAACAAGTAGCAGTGGTGCACCTTGCACCACCACTACTTGACCCCAGGAAATGACTGTGCCATGTGTGCTATGGCCTACAGCAAGTTACTCCCTATGAGGTATGGGAGGCTGGGACCAGCACTGATCTGGCCCCAGCTGCCTTACCTAGGATTCTGGGGACTTCCTGGGACCACAGCAGTGGCAATTCTGCTGCACAGAGCCTGGCCAGAAGTTGCAGCATGGCTCCAAGTGGCCCGGCTCCACTTTTGGAGTGGTGTACTCTGCCCATGCGTGTACTGCTCCACTTTTTTTCTGCAGGTTTTTTTGACCCCTAGATATCCCCAGGCCATGTCCAGACAAGCATGACTGTGTGGTCTGTGGCACCATAGACACATTTGTGGTGCCACATAATACACATTCAGCTGTTCTCTGTGCTGCAAGTTGGCAGCACAGGTGGGGGTTTTGACCCTGGAGAAGGCAAAAAAAAAGTGGGGCAGTGCCCGCTGCCCAAAACCAGAAGCTAACCAGCCAGACCTACACTCCAGCTGCCAGCCAGGATCTAAGTGACAGAATTGCCACTGCTGCAGTCCCAGCAGGCCCCCAGGGCTCCAGGTACGACTGTTGGTGCCAGCCCAATGCTGGCCCCAGCCTCCCCTAGCCTACCCTGCTGCATGCCAGAAGGCACCTGGCACAGATGTTCCCTAGGCCAAGTAGCAGTGGCACAAGGTGTGCCACCGCTCCTTGCCTCCAGGTAAACAAATGTCCACGCTCATGTGGACATGACCCCAGTACTCATTTTTAAACTCATGGGGGCTTATACACATGACACTATGGAGACACTGGAGTGTTCTAATTAGAATGTGGAACATACTCACTTAATCAAACTTGTCAGAGCACATATATAGGCACTCGTACTTTTATATATGGGAATTAGCTATATTAGGGCTCTCCAACTTCTAAGTGGCTAAGGGCTGCCCTGCAAGCCATGCCAGCAGGGGCCAGATGCTGCACAGTCTACCCTTGCAGGCATTTAAGCATTCATCCCTGACTCTCCAGCTGTGCAATCCCCTGATGCATGGGTACTCCAAGTTGCTAGCTGCCTTGGGACTGGAGGTTGTGCTATGTGGCATAATCCAGCCCCACATAAAGCAGGAACAGAAAGTAGAAACCAGAGGAGGTGGAACCCAGAGACCGTGGCTGCCACTACAGCCAGGAATGGCATAGCAGTGGCTTGGTGGAAGCCTGAGGACTGCAAATTAACCTCTTGTGGGCTGCATGTGGCCTGTATTCCTTGACTTAGCATGCTCTTGGACCCTGCTCTCAAACTAACCTTTTGGCTTCCTCACCTGGTTTGTCCCTGGTTCCTGCTTGCTCCTCCTGATCCTTGTTGGCACCTTGATCCCCAAGTGGCCTCAGACCTAGACACCTGCATCCTGGAATGACATGCTGGTGCCATCACTTATGCATATGCCATATATGTATAGAAAACTTTAAGATTATACTGACAGAGTGTTAAACCTTACCAGGAGTATTTCTTCAGTAAGTCACTTTAGTTCTGTAGTGTTCAGAGGCAATCATAAGAACTCCTGAAATTACTTCTCTGTACTTAAAAAAAAAACCAAAAAAACAATTGAAGTAAGGTATTTCAAAACTTTCCAGTATTAGAAATGAGAGTTAGCTTTGACCAGGAAACTAGGAATGCTCCCTCTATAAGTGTATACACTACTATTTTTCTCCCTAGATGACCACAAGACAATATACCTTAATACTCTTTTTTTAATCTATCTATCTTATATATATATATATCTATCTTACATATATACACATGCACACATACACACACATATATGCACACACACATATATACACATACACACACACACACATATATGCATACACACATATATATATATACACACACATATATATATACACACACATATTTATATATATAGCTTGCCCATTTTGACCTGTGAGTAGGGTAGCTTTGTGGCAAAACTGTAACATTTGTTGGTGGAAGAAGGAAAACATTTTTCTGGCCTGACAAATACTTTTAAAATAGTGATAAGTAGCTGCTTGCAGGTTTGGAACATGAAGAAGACTTCTAGATAAGATGATTATTGGGCAGCGAATGTAATCAGAGGGATGTGATACATTTGTCATATGGATCTGATTAACTACAGAGCTATCATCTAGTCTTTATGTTGAGTTAGATGTCATATAGCAGCAAATTAGGCACAGAGCATTAATAGCCTTCCTTTTCTGTGGGCTGCAGAATGATGTCCATTAATTCCCCAATATAATATTAATTGTACTTAACTTTACTGGCCACTGTAGCAGCTCCTTCAGAATGTGAATGTCCACAGGAGTCCGGGGATCACACAAGCTCTCAGACTTTGGACAGAGAGGAAACCACAGAAGTGTAAATATTAATTGGTTACATCACAGCATTCAGGATATGGGTCACAGGAAGGTAACCGCAGTTTAGGTGCCTCAAAACTCCCTGGAGAGGCCAGCTCTTGAGATGCATTTTTGAAATCCCTTCAAATCCTTTTTGTATTTGTGAAACTTTGCAGGCTGATATTCTTGATTTAATGTAGATTTTAATAAGGTACAGCTTTTTCATTAGGAAACGTTACTAAAAACTACACATATATTTTTAAAAGATCACTGCATTCATTTTTTAGACTGTGGCATAGTGCAAGCTAGCAACACATGTAAATCAGAAGTCTCTTCAGAGTTACTGACATGATAAGGTGCCATAGCACACAACAAAGACTTGAAACCCATTGAGCAGAAATTCTTTAATAAATCCATAATTATATCTCCCTTTAAAGGCCTATTTTATAAACCTCCTCTGACAGTCTGGATTGTGAATTATAAAGACCCCAGTTGGTTTGGAAATCTCTTTCCCTCCCTTCCTTGTTTTGGAAAAAATAATACAATGAGGAACACAATAAGAGAAAGAAATACAGTAGGCGTATGTAATAGCTACTGTTCAGTACAGTATCTCTCTTACACAGATAATCATGCTCGTGATAAAAGATGTGTTTTTCCCAGATGGCAAAGCCAGTTTTAAGTCAGTCATATTACAAATAGAACTCAACAGTGAAGATTTATAGATGCCTTGGGGAAAAGATTAACAGAGGTAATGTCCTATGGGGTATTTCTCTAGGACTTTTCTTACCAACATTTCAACAAAGGCAGAATTAGAGGATACAGCAACTTAAAACAAAACAAAAAAGACAACTTGTACCCAACATAATATAGTTGTTTGTACCACTCACAGTGCTTGTGAATCTACCCATTGTTACAAAAAGGGTATACTTTTTGTATTATTCCACTTTAAGAGATTTTTCCCCTCAATTCAGATTGGTGCTTTAACCTTTCCAGGCCCAATATGGTTTTTTTTTACCCAGTTTGGTCCGGTGAGCAGTTTATATACTCCACGACACAACCACAGTAAAAATGTCTATTCCTATTTTATGAATAAGTACTTTGGAGCAAGGAAATCTGAAGTGATTTGACCACTGTCACTCAGTGAGGTAAAAACAGAGTTATCCAGCCACAGTGATTCACACTACAGTTTTCTAATCTATATATTATATCAATATGATATAATATACTAATAAAGCAAATAACTAATGAAACAAAGGACTGAGGGAAATGCAAAGAAGGTATGGGAAAGCAAAGCATAGTAGGTAAAGAATAGCAAGATGGAAAAATGTAGGCCAAAATACTGAAGGCAAGAGGGGGTATTCTGGAGCAACGTGGTTGGATGAGGCAACCTAAGTGAAAGAAAGAGGGGGAAAGTGAAGGATAAGAGAAAGCAAAAATCTCAATATTTTTGTTCTCTTCCCAATATCAAAATTTACCACTTCACAATAGTGCGGATGAATATTTTACACTATGGTTTAATATTTAGGCTGGCTGAGGTATAAAATATCTGAAACATGTCCAAATGTTAAAAATGTTACCTGCAAGTCAGATGAGTACATCAGGATGCATATTATCCAGATTCAAAATATGGCAGTATAAATGTGGACTATCTACATTGTACCTGGTATAAAATATTTTGATCTCTCCCATGGTTCTACGACTTTCTGGCCATGTCTACATGTGTGCCAGACTCTGCAGTTGTTACTGTGCAGGCATTTAGTACTTGGTTACTACAGTCCCAATGCTGCATGAGTTTTTTTCCCCACACAGCTGTGAAGTAGTGTTGGTGTCATGGTTCATGTCTGATGCTACACTGCTACGATGACAGTGTCTCATGTAGACGCGACCTCTGACTGTTAGAAGTTTGTATTTCTGGGAGCTTTTTTTTCTGTGATTGAGATAGTGATCAATTACAATTTTCCAGAGACAGCATCTATAGCAATGGCTTACACACAAGTGATCTACTTGTTCTGATGATATCACAGACGAATTACAGGGTCCTTAAAAAGGATACTATAACATAGTTTAATCTAACATGAATCAGCATTACCATCTGACAGCTCATTGATATTCTAAATGCATTAAGCTGGTTATTTCAGTCCTGTTCCTAGTACGCAGGTATTTAAATTGCACCACTTAACTTTGTAGTCAACGTCAGCAGAAAGACCAAGCACCAGAGAGGGAATACATACTGAGATTTTAGGACCAGTTGAATTCAAAGCTACCATACATGAGGACTGTGTAGTCCTGTTTTTCTGGCCCCAGCTGCTGGATTCTGAAAATGTATCTCTGAGAAGTTTAGATGGTGTCATTTATCTCAATGTATCTTATTAAATTCCTAATAAACTGTTCTTAGAAGCCCAGTTAATCACACCAGGAACAGGCTAGGCAGTTGTGTTTGGTAAATTGAAAATGTCCAGTGGAAAAAGAGCCCCATGCTAGTGACCACATCTCCCATCAGCCCTCCAAAACAAGATTGGGCCAGGATGCTGGGTCAAGATCATATTGGTGGAACAATGGAGCTCTCTTTATCGTATTGTCTAGGGCCCTGATTTAATCTGGCAGAGAAGCTTTCAGGGCCTCTTACCTATTTTAGGGATTAAAATTTTTGATCTCCAGGTTTGTCCATTCATTGTAGTTTGGTATGAATTAATTCACTTGGAAAGTAAGGAAAAAGGCACTAGTAATAAAATGCACATTGCCAGGACTTCCAGGCTGAGATTTTCAGAGCCACCTGCTATTGGGAGATATTGTTCCCATTGACTGCAGCACAAATTGGGAGTCCAAAATCCTTAAGCAGCTTTGAAAATACCTGCCAAGAAGTGTCCTTAATAATACATTATTAATGACAGCAATAGGAAGACCAAGATTTTTAATTCCTTGAAGAGATACTGGTCTCAAATATTATTGTGATGAATGTTGTATAAGGAATGGAACAAAATAGAACTGAGATTCCTTTTAACTTCATGTATTCAAATGCAATAGTGATTTTTAATGAAATAAGCTCTATTATTGTACCATACAAGAAATGCAGATATCTTAAAAAAAAAAAAAAAAACCCAAAAAACCTATCTGGAAGAAAATGCATTAAGTTAATTTTAATTGTTTTATAATTTGTAAAAGTTTGGCTTTAAAAATTTTTCCAATGAGTGTTCTAATTTTCAAGAGGAAATAATTGCATGCCAATACCAAGAAAAATCAATTTTGCCTTAGTTTATTCTTTTATAATATAGCATTTGCAGCATTCTGGAAAAAAACACCCAGGACATCTGGCTTCATTATTAAAACTATCACTTTGATGAGCCTTAACTACATTGTGTTTTTCTTTCTCTTGTTTTCTTGTCCCAATTTACATGCAGTAAGTCATATCTAATTCAAAGCTTTATTGCCACCCTCAGTGTGTCTGAATAGCCACAGTGGAAACAAAGAAGAAATAAAAAAAGATCTTTTCCCAGCAGGTCATTCTCACACTGCATTCTGTAGGGCACTTACGAATAAATGACAAATGGCCATTCTGATGATTGCCAAGATGCCATCATTAATCAACACACCAACATGGCAACACTGAAATTTGTGGGCAGGCATGACTTAAACTACTGCTTGGTAATCAACTTCATCAATGGACAGTCTGTAGTTATTACCAGCTCAGAATGATTGTTTGCCTTTTAGAGCAGAACAGTAAAAGAATGTCTCACTTAATAACCACAAATTGCTCTTTTCTTCAGTCAAAGAGGTGACCACTTCACCAGTACTGGAGAGAACAGATTATGTCCAGTTGAACCTAACAATGTATGCTTTGTGTCTCTAAATACTTTTTTTTTCTCTGACTCTCCGTGTAATCTTCACATTGGAAGTGTTTCACTAGGAACCATGGATAATAATGTCATTCATCTACTGACTGATTCAGACTCAGTAATGAGAATGACTGACCACCCAAATAAAGGGCAGTGTTACTTCCGCTATTTATTGTTCCTGTGGTTTACACTTTAGGACCATAAAATATCCAAAGAGCTGAAAAAAGTTATCAATAGTATGCAATTGTAGAGGGATTACTTCATACTTGACCTTCTCTCTTGACTGAAAGGCAAATTATTCCTTGGAAGAGAGCAGTGCATCTGAACTATCTGCATTAGAAAGTATGATCCTAAACTACTCTGTTATTAGTCTTAAATATGTGTATGTATATAGACATAAATTATATATATAGTGCTTATGTATGTGTATACGTATATAGTTTAAACTCAGTGTATGTGTGTGTCTGCACATATAAATGCAGAGATGTAACAATATAGTGCATGTACATATTTATAAATATATATATGCTCACATCTATACATATATAGACATATAAAAGTCGTTGGGTATATAATATACATCTATTTATTGACCTATTTACAGTGTAGAAAATATAAATAACATTGTAAATATAGTTATGCAGATATATAGTACTAAATCAAGTTGTTTTTTTCCATAGTTTCTTTCAAAACTCTCAAAATCATTTTCAAAAGCAAATCCATGTTGTTAGCTGGGGCTGATGCAAAGTACAACTGGTAAATGATAGCCCACTTCTTTAAACATGTACATCTTGCTAACTGAAGGAGATATCATTGGTGATATTTTATATATTTGGAATGAAATTCTAAGTAAATTTGATCAGTATTAGTATATTGTTTACCCAGAGATTTAATATTCTCTGTTTTTTGGGTGCTAGGGAACAACAGTTAAAACATCAGGACTTCACATTTTCAGAAGAATGGACCATGCTAGAAATGATAGTGACAAAACTATAATGCTTTAAAACTATACAATGCTTTTTTACCAGATTGAAATTCAATGACTTCAGGGATTTGGTAGCAAATTGTTGTTGTTTTGGAATCTATTTAGTAAAACTCAAATCTAGTGTAGTGTGCTCTCTGTTCAACACTCTCATTTTAAGGATGGAAACTATTGTTCTTAATGATCATAACCAAAAATAATTATCAGAGGCTTCATATAAGCTGATGAATACCACAGAACTAAGCTCTTATAAAGCTACATTGTTGTTTTCACAAATGTTTTAATTATTTCCCTTTCTATAAGCTACACATATATAACTCAAAAAAAGTTATAGTTAACATCAACAGAAGCAAGTTTATAGGGGATTTCTGTGAAATTCCACATGGTGAGTAACAAGTTCTAACATACTGTTTGATCAAATAAACCCTGTATCTTCGGACACTTTAATATTAAAAACAGCGCACATTTGTTGCTTAATTTCTGAGGAAAGAGTGTTGTCCTTTAACACCAAAACAGTTTTCTTGGAATTTTTCTGTTCTGCTGATTTTTTTTTTTTTTTTTGGAATCCTCTGGGCTTTTACTAGTCCCTCTAGTACTGAGTTTCCTGAAGGAATAAGGCAACTTGCTGTAGTAATGAAATCTTAGGATCCAATTTATATCTAATTTCCTACTCCTATACTAGGGGCTTCCTTTTTGTTCCAGGGACAGTGCCATTTCTTAATCCAGAGGATGTCAACATTAGAGTGAGGCAGGAAAAGATTGTTTTTCTGTGAAAAAAAAAAAAAGTTATGTAAAAAAGAAACAAACAACCACCCTTTCCCCCCATAATAATATTTTCATTAGACTGTTACTTTCTAGAGTGATGTTGTCTGGACACTGGGGTATCTTATCTATTAATTGTGAACATAACATTTTGTGAATAATCATAATTATATATCATGATGTGTCAAGGCTGGGGAACTTGTAGCCAAGTTTAATCCTAAGCTGAAAATCTGTTATTGGTCTGGAAAATTTGGAAATGGAGAATTAAAATTACTATACTTAAAATTGTAGCTATGCAAGTGAACTATTGAAATACAAGAAATCAAACAAATTTATTTTTCCTCTGCTTTAATCAAAATGCCAAACTCTGGTCATGGCAATGGAACTCCCTACAAAGGACAAGAAGATATTATTTTTGCCAAACTTTAATGCATGTAATGAGCATGTCTCAGATTGTGATATTACAAATGGCATGCCTGTTTAAAGTTACTTCCCATTCCTTAAATACACCCAAACTTGTATGCCCCCAAAATAATTATTTTATTTTTGTTATTGTTAGTTTTCTGTTTCTGACTTAATTTCAAAGCTATATTCATTTCAAATCCCTGAACTGATGTTACAAAAATATTAAATCTCTAAATGGAAGACTAGCAATGTGCTTGGGGGAAAATGACACAGTAGTTAAATAGTTTGGAGGCTCAGCATACATAGTTTATTACAAAAATATGTAAAATTAGGTAAGTGAAGAGATATAACATGAACTTTCTGGAAATACTTCTGGGCAGTATTGGATTCCAAATGTCCGTTGCTCATCATACACAGCATAATCATTTTGAACTGAATTTTCCAATGGAAAATGATTAGACCTAAACTCCAGTACTTTTATGCATACATATTGCTGTGTCATTTTGCTGCAGAAGAGAGTCTAAAAGGACACGGACTAAGAAACAAGAATGAAAGTTATACTGATTACAAAACTAATTAAAGGCCCAGAGAAAGTATCTCTTTGTGGGTGTTTTTGTATAGGGAAATGCAAAAGCAATTGACATAAACTAGAAAACAGAAATTACTAAATAAATAAATAAATAAATAAATAAGGGAAGCAACAGAAATGATTAACTGTCTCGGAAACAGAACTTCCAAGATGGTATGGTTTAGAAAAGAGTGCAGAACTGAGGTGATATTTGAAAGCAATCTTCAAATATCTGAATGGTGCTTATAAAGGAAGATGGTGATAGACTACCTGCAAGGGTTGTCAGCCAGGGGTATGTGTATTCCCAGGGGTACTTTGAAAGGTCCCAGGGGGTATGTGGGGGTGGGCAAGGACTAAGTGCTGCCAGCCTGCACCGCTGCCTCACAGGAGCAGGGCCACACAGATGCTGTGCTGCTGCTGCTCCCCTACTTGCCATGCCCCTGCTCTGTTTCCCCACTCACCACCTCCCCCCGGGTCCACATCCAGCTACTCGCTCCCCTTTCCCCCCTCTGCATCCAGTACACTTATTAAAAGAGGGGGCTGCTGAGGGTACATTATTAAAAAAGGTTGAAAACCTCTGGACTACAGTATTGTGTGTGGCCACAATAAGGCAAGGAGTAATGGCCTAACATTGCAACAAAGGAAATTATGGATGGATACATGGAAGAACAATCTACACTAGAGCTGCTCAATCTACAATCCATGAAGCCACATCATCTGGCCCATAGGGCTCCCCACAAATCCAGAAATTTGGCAACATGGGCATGGTGGAAACATTAATTGCCACAGCAGAGCCTAGAGCCAGAGCAATTAATATTGCCACCACTCCCTTGCTGCCAAATTTCTGGACCCAACTGAAGTTTCAGAGGCTTTATGACATGGTCTTCCATGCAGGGCCAGGCTGGTACATGGGCTCACTCCATAGGATCTAGTGTGGCCTTGCCCTATTATGATCAAGCCCATGAACTGATTCTGTGCATATGAACTGGCCTGCAGACCAGTCCTGTGCCACCCACAGAGCTGACTGGGTGACAGGGATAGATAGGCTGAGTATCACTGCTCCAAAAATGAACATGAGTCAACAGTGTGATAAGGTTGCCAGCAGGGAAAATAGAACTCTGGTATACATCAACAAATGTGTTGCCAGTAGATCCAGGGAGGTGTTTCTCCCTCTCTATTTGGCATTGGAGATGAGTCCAATTCTGGGCACTGCACTTCAGGAAGGATGTGGATAACCTTGAGATGCTACAAAGAAGGGCTGCCCATATGATTAGGGGCCTGGAGTATAGACCCTATGAGAAGAGACTTAGGGAACTGCACCTGTTCAGTCTGAGTAAGAAAAAACTGAGACATGACTTGATAGCCACCGACAAGTACATTAGGGATGAACATCAAGATCTAGGTGAGCAACTCCTCAGGAAGGCACCTCAAGGGAAGACAAGTACAAATGGGCATGTCATGGGGAGAAAGAGGAGGGCAGACCCCAAGGAGCCAGGGTGGAACCCTGGGAGCAGGAACTGGCTGGGGAAGACAAAAGGAGAAAGAAAGAAACAGAAAACCTCTTACCTGTAGCGGGAGCCACACTGAAGCCGGAAATGACAGCAGGACCTTGGTGGCTCATTAGCTGCACCTTTATACAGCTGCAGCCAGCTGATAAGATGAATGGCAGGAACTGGCCAGGGGAAATAAAAGGAGCTGCTGGTGTGAGAGCAGGGGGGAGACCAGCAGGAGCACCAGATGGGAAGTCTGTCCTGGAGGCCCCACAAGGGGGAGGAGCATGGAAAACTGCCTCCCACAGCACAGGAGGAGATAGTAAAGCCTGCCGTGGGGAGCAATGCAGGGTGAGAGGAAGCAGAGACACCTCGTTTGGACCAGGAGCCGGGACCAGGGGACTGGGAAGAGCAGGAGGAGCAGGAGGAGCTTGGGACCCGGAGTTACCAACAAAGAGCCAGAAGAGTCAGCAGAAGCCAAAATGCCAGACCAGGTGGGACCATAGAGGGCTCAGACAGGTTCAAGGAGGTGCCCCGGGTGGGGGATGAAGGGCACGAGCAGCAGGAAGGGTGGTGGAAGACGGGCCCCAACAGTATAGAGCCGCCCCGCCAAGAGACGTGGGGAAGACATGCTGAGAGGGACCACCGAGGGTCCAGTAAATGCACAGGCTGGGTAAAGAGTGGAGGGGAGGACGCCATAGCCAGCAGGCTAACCTGGACCCAGTTTAGGGCTTGCTAGGGTCCTTAGGGGGCTTGGGGCTGTTGTTTTAGGGCAGACTGTGGGAGCATGCAGTAAAGGGGGAGAAGGGCCTCCCTTAGTATCTCTGCATATCTCTGTTGTTGGTATTTTTTTCTTTTCTTCTTTCATTTCCCAGTTGTGGAGGGGTTGCTGGGTGAGGAGCCCGAGTGTTGTTTAAACCCAAAAGGGTTTACAGTTATAGGAAGGGCTAGACGACTGTGAGGGGAAGTTGGCATTTGGCCCAACTCCCATATAGCCCGCTTGGAAAAGGGCGCAGAGCCTCAACTGTCGGGAGCTTGGCCTAAGGACATCAGGACTCATTAAGGCAGGGTGTAAGGGTGAGGTAGAGGGGAGGTGGAGCCTCGCAGAAGATCGTCGTTCAGCGGTCCCATATGCGAGAGACCCCAATAGTCAAACCCCACCACTGGGATAAGATACATAGTTGTGGTAGGTGAGATTGGGGAGAGACTATCCAGGTAAGAGACAGCTACTCAGCAGGACCACAGGGATGCACCAGCGAACAACCCCGAGCAACCGGGGCTGCATGGCACGTGACCGGATGTTTGAAGCCAGACGGATACAGGGCACAATCTAACAGAGGGAAAATTTAGGCTGGACATAAAACTTTTTTTTCTGTAAGGGCTACCAGAATCTGGCATACATTTCCAGCAGAGGTGGTACAGCCGCCATCCTTGGGGGTGTTCAAGATGAGGCTGGATGAGTACCTTATTGAGCTCATTTGAGCCCAATAACTTACTGCCCATGGCAGGGAACTGGACTTGATGTTCTTGCAAGTCCCTTCCAGTCCTTTGATTCTATGATTCTAAACCAGAAGAGGGAGTAACCATCAAAATAGATTACCTAGAGAGGTTGTAAAATCTCCCTTTTTGGAAGCTTTTAAGAACAGATTAGACAAAAAGTTCTTTACAATGTTTTCAATAAGGATGACCTTGCTTTGAGCAGATGGTTGAATCAGATGACTCCTTGAGGTCCCTTCCAGCCCTTTCTTTTTTTACAATTCCATGAAATTGTAAACAGGGACTCAGTATGTGTGTTTCTAGTACTGAAAGTCTCTAAATTTTTCCCCTTTTTGAAAATAACAGGGAAGAAAAAATATTATTGATAAAGGTTGTAGATGATACAAACACTGGAAGAATCGTAAACAAAACTAAGGATGGGTCATCAATACAGAACAATGTGGATCAGCTGGTAAGCTAGGTGCAAACAAAGTAGCCTGAGAAAACTAAAATTGATGTAGTCATGGCTAATTACTAGGGTTGACTTCATCTGACTGGTTCAGCATTCGCCCCAACTGCCTACATGACTGACTGCTCATAAGCAAGCCCTGGTTCCTCATTTATATGGTTTACTCAGCTCCGGGAACACTCTAATATGCTGCTGAATTAGTCTGCCAACTTTTAACCACAAGGTGTTTGCAGTGTAAACAACAAAAGTTCCCTCTTTAAAACTGCTGAAATGCCATTCCTGTTAATCTAAATTATGGCTAAGATTACTTAGTTATTTTCTGAGGTGACAGTAGGAAGGTTTCCCATTAAAAATGACATCCTGCTTATGTCAGATACAGGAAGGGAGAGAGAAACAAGGAGGAGCCAAGGGAGGAAAGATTCATTGCTGTAGAGCACCTGAACCTATCTGATTCTCTAGCTACAGGTGATAAAACTTGCACAGACTTTCATGAGTAGCTGTTTCATAATTGGGAGAGTTCAGAGAAAAGCCACAACAGTGACTCAATGATTAATAAATATACCATATTGTAATAAATACAAGGAATTCAATGTATTTACCTTATGAAAAAGAGTGAAAAGGTGATTGAATTAGTCTTTGAGAATAACAGAAACTAATATTTGATAATGACAGATCTTAAACTTAATGGTATGACAAGATACAACATTTTTAATAGAAATCAAATTGGGTGTGTCTACACATGCATTAGATCTGAGAGAAGCTTACTCATGAGTAAACTACTCATGAGTAAATGCTCCAATGCAGACATCTACACATGTAAGGAAGCAGGAGAAGATTTGCTCTTAATGGCAGCGAATTGCTCTTGCTTCCTGGGACCCAGCAAAGGGCCCCTGCTGCCAACAGGGATAGCTCTAGGCTAGCAGGGAGGACTGGGCCAGAAGACAGCTGTCTCTTGGCCAGGGCTGGCACATTGCTTCTTGCCCCTGGGGGGAGCTGCCTGCTGCTGGAACAGAGACAATGTCCCCCTACCCCAACAGCAGGAAGCTCTCAGCCCTGGCTCCCAGATCAGTGCAGGGGACTTGGAAAAAGCAGCAGGAGAAGTGCAGTTTCCAGCCCTGTGCCCTAATCCATCAGTGGGCCAGCTTGCAGAGAGCCCCCAGCTCGGGGGGGGGGGGGGATTTCCCACCCAGCTCTGCACTCACAGAGCTGAGCATAAAACAGTATCTCTAGCCTGTTCCCTACCCAGCTTTGTGATCACAGACCTGGCTGCGGAAGAGGCTCCACAGCCCCTACCAGCTGGGATCTCCCAGTGCCAACTCTGTGACCAGAGGGCTGGTGCTGGGAGATCCTTATCTCCCAATGCCAGCTCTCCAGTCATGGGGCTGCTGGTAGAAGATCCTTATTTCTCAGCACCAGCTCTGCGACTGTTGGAGATAAGAAGTTCCCAATGCCGGCCCCACAACTGCAGAACTGGCACTGGGAGATAAGGCTCTCCGAGCCCCCACACCCATATCACAATCTTGGAGAGGGGGGCTTGGAGCTCCTTGCTCCTAGGGTAGGGAGATATAGTCCCCACCCAGGCTCCAGTGGCAACGCCCATCCCAGCAGCAGACAGCTCTCAAGGGCAGGAAGCAATCTCCTGCCCCCTGGTGGCTGGCTGACCAGAAAAAGATTTGCTCCCACTCAAGAGTCTACATGAGTGCTACTGTTCAGTAACCACTCACAAGTAAATTTATACTTGCATTTGCAGGTAGGAAATTTACTCATGATTAATGAGGTTTACTGCACGCATGTTCATGTGTATGACACAAAATAAGATATCTTTTTTTTAAGAGCTGTTTAGTTCAGTTGATTAAAGCATGGTGCTAATAATTTCAAAGTCTCGGGTTTGATTCTGGGTTGGACTAGATGATCTTGTGAGGGCCCTTTCTGTCTTACTTCACTGTGATAATAAAGCTATGATGACAAGCAAAGATTCAGACAATTTTCCAACAGTGGTGGCAAATTCTTTATCAATACACATTTTCATACTAATATAGGACACTTTTCTAAATGTAGTTGACGTAGGAAATAATTTTAGGTAAGTCCAATGACCAAGTTCAATGAATTTTCCAGTGATGAAAAAGAAATCCATGTCCCTCCTGGACTGATAATATAGTAAT
This sequence comes from Crocodylus porosus, assembly GCF_001723895.1. Classification (NCBI taxonomy): domain Eukaryota; kingdom Metazoa; phylum Chordata; order Crocodylia; family Crocodylidae; genus Crocodylus; species Crocodylus porosus. The sequence continues at coordinate 32,223,867 of NW_017728906.1, forward strand.
TTATTGAAGCCAACCATACATGGTGGTTTTCAGTAAGTTTAGAGTGAGTGGAAAGTTCCAGAAGCCTGGAAAAAAGCTAATGTTGTGCCAATACTTAAAAGCAGTAAACAAGGTTTCCCTGGTTACCCTGGCATTGATTCTGGGCACAGAAATGGAATAATATGGGTACAAGTAGCAGAATTTAGCCCATTTTCATTTCTGTTAACATTAGCGTACTGCATTCTTCAATTTCCACTTTGTTCTAATTGAGGAAGAATTCCCCTGGAATTCAAAGGCAAAAACCTGAATAAAGAGTCAATGGAAATTTTAATTGAGAATTAAGCTCACTTTAATATAGACCTATGACTGTCATTAACTCAATGAGAGTCACAGGTCTATATTAAAGTAGGCTTAATTCTGAACCCACTGATGCTAATTGAAATATTTCTATTGCTCTTGTTATGTGTTTTGGAACCTACCCCCTAGCCACATGTTCCCACATGTACCCCCTAGCCCATGTACTGAAAAGTGAAGACCTTATTATAAAATATCCCTGGATATCCCATGTGATGTGATGCAATACACATCTACAAAATAAAACAAGGACTGTTGTTTAAGTTTGGGTGGTCTGGTTACCCTGTATTATTAGATAACTTGGGAATTCTGTTAATATGATTTATGATATTTTTAAGTATGTGTCAGAGGCACCTCTTGTTTTATCAACTAAAAAAATACAATAAATACATTTAAAAGTTGTCCCAGAGAGGTATTCATAAAGCAAAAAACAGAGGGTGTGAGCTACAAAAAGTTGGAAGACGAAGGAAAAAGACAAACTCTCATATCCTAGATAAATAATGTAGAAAATTGCAACAACTGCAGTATGAGTGGTGCTTCCCTGGCTCATTCTCCGCATTCTGTCAGTTTCCATGACTTATAAAGGCTTGAACCATTGAAAAATATACAGAGGTCAATTACATCCAAATGCATCTGTGCAAACACTAAGTTGATGCCAGGTACTGAATAAAAATCATTATATAAAATCCACTATTAGATATTTGTTTTCAAGTCAACTGACAAAGCAAGACACTCCCCAACTGTGATCTGTTATAAACCATTTTATAGATCAACTACATCTGGCTTTCTGCTCTAACTAACGGCCAGCTTGCAGCATGTGTGGCATATGTAGCTACTGTGTGTGGCATGTGAGCCTCAGGCACTCAGTAAAGAGAGGTGCTAGACTCAAAGCAGGGGGGCTTGGTACCTCTGGCATTCTGTGGTTCATCCTGATGGATATTTCCTGTGAGACAAATAGCAGCAGCATACATTTGTGCCACTGCTATTTGTCCTGGGGCACACCCCTACATGCACACTCCAGTATGTGGCAAAGTGACCTGGGTGGGGTAGGGGAGGCTGGGGCCAGCACCTGTACTGGCCTCAGAAGCCTTACCTGGGGCCCTGGGGGCCTCCCAGGACAGCAGGGGTGCTGATTCAGCTGCATGGAGCCTGGCCAGCAAGCAGAGCATGGTTCTGGCCAGCCAGGCTCCCTTTCCAGTGGCACACACTGCTGCTGCATGTGCCACAATTTCCTAGTGTCAAACCCTGCCCCTGCCCTGCCATGCTGCTAATTAGGGTGCATGCATGCCACACATGATGTTTGCAGTGCTGCAAACTGCTTTAAGGCACCACAAACTGAACATGCGTGTTCATTGACATGTTCCTCTGGAGTGGAGCATGGACAAGACATGTTGTTGGGAGAGGAGGTGCCAGGTATCACTTTCAAGAGCCATGTTAAGTCTTCCCTGGGCTCCAAATTCAGGCCTTTGGATCCAAGGTCACCTTATAAACCATGATGGTTGTGGAGCTATGGAAGGGTTAAGCTGACTCTTGGTGATGGGACCTCTCTTACAGAAGAATTATGCACCTACTCCATTTCATACGGCAAAGGTTAAAGCCCTCCTGCATCCATTGAAGCATTCCAGGGCCAAAACTCTTATCAGCAGGGATTCTAGAAATCTGTTTGCCATGGAAGAATGCAGAAAAATGTGGAATTTGCATTTTTGCAAAGAATCTTTAGACTTACCAGAAAAAAAAACAAACAATAAAAACTTCCTGAAAATAAAATGATGGTTCCCCAGTGGGACCCATGTTCTCATGGCCACTGCAGCAGCCTGCCAGGGGAGAAAAGAGGTTGTCACACAGGGAACGAGCCAAGATAGCAGGCACCCCTCCTCCCTTTGCTGCTGATAGGCCAAGAGGGCTGCCCATCATATGGCCCCATACCTCTCTGCCAATCAGCTGTGAAAGTTGGGACCACCTAAAGGGCAGCCCCCTTGGCCAATCAACAGTGAAGTATAGGGATGCTGCTGGGGCCCCTCAGCCAATCAGTGTTGGAAGGGAGGGGGTCACTGCAGAAAAATGCAATTATTTATTATTTTTTTTATCAGGTAATTTTGTCTGTGTTTTTTTTAAATCAGAGAAAACTAAGATCCCTGCTTAACAGCTGTGCCTCTATAGGGCAGGGATCAGAGTGGCACTTGGGGAGAGGCAGAGTTTACTTTGTGGCACATCTGGCAAAAAGGTTGGTCACCACTGTGCTTTCTTTTTAACTGATTTTACTATATTGTTTTACAGTTGTTTCAAGACTTGATTTGGTTGTAAGATTTGATGAGGTGTATTCAGTCCCCAACCACTGAGCCTGGATTTCAGTTCCGCTGATATTGTTTAAATTCATAGCATCAAAGAGACTCGTTTAAATCACAAACTAATCTCTTTGGGCATGTCTACACATGCTATTAATGCACAGTGAAGTTACAGAGCAATAAAAAAGCAAAGGGTCTACTCATGCCCTGGATTAAGAGCACATTTGCTCCCAACTGGAGCAGGTGAGACCTGGACTGTTCCTGCAAGGAGAGGCTCCCTCAGGTGCCAGCCCAGGGATGGCAAGGGACAGTGGCTGGTGGATTGCTGCATCCCAACCACCTGTGGATGGGTCACAATCCCCACATGGCTGGGAGAAGCATTCCAGCTTGGTGGGGATGCTGCCTGACTGTTGCATGAGATCAAGACCCTGCCTCACACTGCCACTGAACCCAATCCCCACTTGGCTGGAATACAGTAGTCCTAGCTGCTGCTTCCCAACCATGTGGGGATCAGGACATCACAATCCCCATCTGGTGGAGTGACAGCTGCCCCTGTAGACAGTCCAGCTCCAACCCCAGCTAATCCTGGGGATTAGCCAGGCAGCAATCACCCCCTTGCTGCCTGAGCTGACTGGGAGTATATCATTCCTGGCCAGCATGTACATGTGCCCTACTGCACAGTAGCTAATGCCCAGTTAATCTACTATCTGTATTTTCAGGTAGAAGATGGCTGTGCATTAGCCTATTTTACTGTGCTGTATCTTAGCGCACAGTTGCATAGTGACACTTTCCTGTGCAGTAGATTAGTTTTTGATCATCTTTAATCACCTTGATACCTACTTTATTAAGATGATCAATGGTGTTTTATATTATAATTAGTGTATGAGAGGCAGGGGGAATATCAGAAAACCTAGTGGCATTTGTAGGTAATTCATACAGGGAATTCAGAGTCACCATTAGTGCTACAGCTTAAAAATAGTTTAACAGTGAATCAAACTGCCTCGTGTGAAACAGCAACCATACATACAGATGAGCTGGGGTTTTTTAATGGAAAACTTGACATATGTGAAAAATTTAACAGGGCCTCAAAATGTTTGAATAATGTTCCATTTGCAGCTGTTCAAAATTCTGCTGAGCTGCTATATGTCCAGCCCTTGCTACTACCCTCTTCCATTCTGATCTAATTTATTTAACATCTGATGGTTATCAGGGTTATGGGTCCCTTCTGATGTTTATTCTTTAACTAATCAGTCAAGAACATTTAAACACACCCTAAGGGACCTCAGTTATGTATTACCACCTATTTTCATGTTTTTAAGTTATCACGAAAGATAAAAGCTTTCCATCATAATTACCTGCAGACAAAACATGGATACTGAGGACCGGATCTTGCTATTACTTGGCATTGTATCTCAAGAAGGCTCAATGCTTTCTGCAGATAATGAGTAAAAGGAGTGCAGCATCTGCACAAACTCTTAAGGAAGGGGATTACCATGTGCTGTCCTCCCTGGCAAAGCTCTGCTGGTTATTGTGGGAGATGGGATAGGTCTATATTTCTAGCATTTCTCCACTATCATTTGAGTACAATGACTATAGCTGTGCCTGTGCCCAGACTTTTCATGGGAGCACTATATAAATTGTTTAGATGGTGCCACTAGTACTGTCAGTAGTAACTGACAGCAGGAGATACATACTTTCTGTACATGCTTTATTGTGTTACCTTGTGCAGCAGGAACCTATACAAAAATTACTTAGCACGTGTCCTATGGAAAAAAAATGTCATGCAACTGTGTAATTAACAGCTGTACAGTAGCATTTATGTGCACTACAATGTGTACCACAGATGTTTTTTACCTGTAGCACAAGTCTACCAGGGGTGTGTGAACTGGGCTGTATTCGATTCAGATTCAGATTGGGCCCAATCTGGGGGACAGCAATTCGATCTGTTGCTTTGGATCACTGTCTCAATTCTATTCAGCCAAATCCGAATCTGAAGATTCCACTTCCAGGTCTGTCATGATGTGCATGGGGGACCCCGGCTAGACAATTGGACATGGGGGGCACCCCGAGTACCCCCCCAGACCCCAGGAGGCACCAGTTGCTGAACTGGGGGGGGTCCCCTATGTGCTCTGGGGCAGACCAAAAGTGGACCAGAAGTGCTTCTGGTCTACTTCTGGGTCCACCACCAAGTGTGCTGGGGACAGCCCCCCCCCTCCTCCCATGGGACACTCTATCTGCCCCACCATCTCAGCATTCATGAGCTGCCTGGTACCATGAGGTATCTAGAAAAAAATATTTAAAGCTCTGTCTATGTCTGAATCATTAAAGCTCTCTGAATCAATTCAGAGGGTTCCGATTCAATTCAGATTCAGAGATTCAGCTGCCAAATTGCTGAATCAAATCACCGACCGAAGCTTTATGCAGCCTTACAGCCTACTTATAGAAAATCCATGTCCAGTTATTATTTTTGGCAAGCTGACAAACCATTCCTGAGAAAACCAACTGAGAGAAGTTTAAGTTAATAATTCAGCAAAGCCTAAGCAGATTTTTATAGGATGAAAAACAAAATGTATAGACACAATGGAAGTTTAAAAGAATCTTTCACAAATAGAAAGTATTAGATAGACAGAACATACTATTACTACTGCCCCCCCAATAATATATTTAGAGTTAGCTTCACAATTTCAAGTTCCTTTGACCTATATGTTCTTTTTTTCTCCACCTGTATTCTAAGAAAATTTACGATAACAATACTTTTGTAAAAACAAAAAAGTAAATTGATATTTTAATCTATACTGATTCCAGATAGTGTTTATTATTTGAAAATATTTTAATTACTTTGTACTTCTGGAGTAGTTTGCTTTCAGACTTTAAATGCCCATTAATTTAATTGGGTGAAAACAGTATAAGTTCCTACTTCTGAGAAATCATTGGCATCTTAGCCATAACTCTGCTATTATAATGAAACAGCAAATTGCACATCAAAAATGATTGACAGGGGTGGTGGCAGGGTTGGAGCCAGCGTTCCCCACCCCCATGGTAGTCCAGCCCCTCCCCCTTCAGCCCAACCCTGTCCCCTTGGCAGTTTGGCTTTGGGGCCAGGGCCACTCCCCCTCCTACCCTCCACACCACCAGCCTGCCCTGGTTGCCGCCATGCCGCTGCTTTGGGGCTTGGTCTGTGCCTTCCATCCTCACCCCCACCACTGTGGCCATTATCTCCGTCATCTTTCCTCCCACTCTGGCACCAGGCCTGCATCCACCCTTATACCTGCTGCTTGGCCTAGGCCTCTTTGGGTCCAGGCCCACTCTCCCCCACGGCCGCTGCCATGCCTGTACCACCACCTCCCTGTGCCTGGAGGACCAGTGGTGGCCATGTCCCCAGGCCTGGCAGTGGCCACAGGCACAGCAGCAGTAGTGGACATGGACCCAGTGGGGGTGGCAGCATCTGCGAACACAAGCCTGGCAGGGTGACTGTGGCCTGCCCAGTGTGGCAGCTGCAGGCACGGGATGGTGGTCACGGCTACTGGTAACCACCCCTTCTCTCCCCCCCACCTCTCCTTCCCGATGGCTCTTGTTGGGGGCTGAGGGGGGAATGCTCCGGCCCCTGGCTCCAAGCAGCAGATCAGGGGGGCAAGGCCAGTGCTGCTGGCCTTGCCCCCGGGCTCCGTCCCTTCTGTTATGGCAGAGTTCCAGTCCCCACTGTCTCCCTCTTCCTCCAAGGAGTAGGGGGCTGGGAAGGGCCAGGCCCCTGTCCCCGCTATTATGACAGCATTCTGCCATCTGTCTTGTCTGTCTAGAGCACTATGATTGGCTGCTGAGACAGCGAATCAGAGCATGAATAAAGCATTATGGACAGACAGACAGACAGACTAAGGCTTTTAGAATATTAGAATGGCATCACATCTCTGCTTATGAGAGTTTGTTATATTCTTTGTTGTATGTAGTAATTATCCAGGCTAGGGCCAGACACTCAAAAAACCAGAGCCTGAAATGATTCAATCTTTGCAGGTTAGTTTAACCTGACTAGGTTGAACCAATTTGTACAGCACAGACATTCCATTTGGACTGAGGAAATGCAGGCACATGCCTGCAGCTGCTCAGGCCAGGAGCTGCAGGGGGTTAGACTGGGCCCTCAGTTGCAGGAAAGCTGTGCTGGGGAGACTGTAGCCAGCCCAGGCAGTAGCCTTGGTTGAACTGGCCAGAGAGGGGTTCAATTCACCCCTCCCTGTCCCACTGGCAGGACCCGAGGTGGGTCTGCCAGGCACTCCCCCCTTGCTGCTTGCATCAGCAGGACTAAGCATGGCCAGACACAAGCTGGCATGATCCCTGAGGCAGATCAGGCAGGAAGGGGGCTTATTCCCCCCTCTACCCCCAGGAGACCACAACCAGGTCTGCTGGCCCTGACTGCTGCCACTGCCACTCACTCCCTGCTTGGGGAAAGTAACGGAATAAGTCCCTTACTGCCCCCTCCACTGGATGCTGAAAGGAGGGGGAAATAATCCCTGCCTAAGGGGCCTGCTGGCCCACATCTGGCCACACCCCCATCCCACCGCTGCAGCAGTGATGGCGCAGGGCAGTTGATGGGGGCAGCAGCCCCTGCCATGGTGTCAGGGAGTGTGAGCCTCTTCCAGGGTGGGGGCACACTGTGGTGTGGGCAGAACTGTGGTGGACTCTGTGTGGCAGCACCAGGGACAGACCAGAGGGGCGAGACTCCCCAGCACTGATGCCACCATTGCTGCCATGGTCCACAGCAGCTTTCCCTGTCACGCAGCACAGCCCCCCACTAGGAAACAGAGATAGGAGCTGTGCCATTGTCATGGTTACTTCCCCCTAGCCACACCAGTGGCTGGACGGGAGTGGGGCCAGACACCAGCCAACAGGACCTCCTAGGTAGGGGGCAGGGAGTTGGGTTATTCTCCCCTCTGTCCCCAGGAAACTGCAGTGGGGTCTGCCTGCCCTGACCAGCACCGTTGCTACTCATTCTGTCCCTGGGGCAAGCGATGAAATAACCCCACTCCCTGTCCCCTGCCTAAGGGGTTCTGCTAAACAGCATCTGGCCCAGCCTGACCAGGCTGCTGGAGCAGCACAAGGGGAGCAACTGTGATGGGGGCAGCAGCCCCTGTCACTGTTTCCTGGAACATGAGTCCCTTCCCAGTGTGAGGGCCACACTGCAGGGCAGGCAAAGCTGCTGCATACCATGGCAGTCATGGTGGTGATGGTGGAGTCTCCAGTCCCCGGTTCTCCTATGGGCAGTCCACTGCAGCTCTGCCCACCCTGCAGTGTGTCCCCCCACAAGGAAGGGGCTTGCATTCCCTGAAACCATGATGGGTTGCTGCCCCCATTGACAGCCCTGCCTGCTTGCTCCTGTGCTAGCAGGGCAGTGGCATGGCCAGATGCCAGCCAGCAGGGCCCCTTAGGCAGGGGTTATTTTCCCCTCCCTCCAGCATCTAGTGGAAGGGGAAGTAGGGGGATTATTTTGCTGCTTGCCCCAAGCAGGGACTGAGTGCCTGCAGTGGCAGGCAAGGCAGACAGACCCAGTGTGGTCCCCCAGGGCAGTGAGGGTAGAGGGGGGTACAACCCCCTCCCTGTCCCCTCTGCCTCAGGGCCATGCTAGCCAGTGTCTAGCTATGCTCACCCTGCTGCTGCAGCAGTGAGGGGGGAGGGCCTCACAGACCTGGCTCAGGTTCCTACTAGTGGGACAGGGAAGGGAGAATTGAATCCCTCTCTGGCCAGTTCAGCCAAGGTTACTGGCAGGGCTGGCCATGCCCTCTGCAACTGCAGCAGCCAGCACAAAGAAGTGCAGGTCCATGCTGGTGGGACAGGGTAGGGAGGTGGGAATAAACTTCTTACCTACTCCCTTATAGAGCCAGCATCTGGGCAGGCCCCCACCACTGTGTCCCTGCCTGTCCCGACTCTGGCTGGGGAGCAGAAGGGCTGGACCAACCCTGCTCAGCTGAAGCAGAGATCCCAGCCAGCCAAATCCTTCCATCCTTATTCTGAGTCTAATCATCATTTTCCCAGAAAGGAAACAGAGATGATGATCTAGCTTTCACTTCCTACATGGCAAATTGACATCAGTGGTAGTTTGATTGTGTTAAGACAGCACAGACTCCAGGAGTTGGCCCATATTAAACAAGCTAAACATTGGATTACAATATCAGCTGCAATAGCCTATCCAGTTATAAACTTGTTCCCATCACGCAGAGGGTTGGGGTATGGAGCATTATGTGCAGACAAGCTGAAGGTATTTTAAAATGTATTTTTATGACCAATGTTACATTTTGTATTTTTTATGTATGATTTCAGGTCTCAGGATCACATTCACCCACTCTATCACAATGCTGAGACAAATACTATATTGTGACATAAAAGCTACAATGTAGCCCTGCTGAAATAATTAGGTGGCTAAGAAGGGCTCAGGGCAAAAATAATTCTTCTCTTCTTATAGAATCATGGAAGGGACCTCATGAGGTCATATAGTCCAACCCCTTGTTCTGGGCATGGCCATCCCCAACTCGATCATCCTAGCCAAGGTTTTGTCTAGCTGGGTCTTAAAAACCTCCAAGGATAGAGATTCTACAACCTCTCTGTGTAACCTGTTCCAGCGTTTTACTACCCTCCTAGTGAGAACATTTTTCCTAATATCCAACTTAAACTTCCCTTACTGCAACATGAGACCATTGCTCCTTGTTCTGGCATCTGCCACCACTGAGAACAGTCTAGCTCCATCCTCTTTGGAACCACCCTTCATGTCGTTGAAGGCTATGATTAAATACCCTCTCAGTCTTCTATAGCTTCTCTATACTAAATAAGCCCACTTCCCTCAGCTTCTCCCTACAAGCCATGTGCCTCGGCCCACTAACTATTTTTGTTGCCCTCTGTTGGAGTCTTTCCAATTTGTTTATATCCTTTATGTAGTTAGGACCCCAAAACTGGACACAGTACACCAGATATGGCATCACCAGTGCAGAACAGAGGGGAATAATGACCTGCTGGCAACATTCCTACCAATGCAGGTCAGTATGCCATTAGCCTTCTTGGCAACAAGGGTACATTGTTGGCTCATATTCAGCTTATTATTAGATATTATTCTAGATCTATCCAAGAGAAAGTTATTATATCCAATAAAATATAGATATATCCAAGAAAAAGTTAGTCCTTTTAACAAGCCTGTCACCATAGGTTCTAGAATTTGAGGTTTCATCCTTTTAACATCATCTAGGCCTCCAATACCATAGAGCTCAAACTATGTGTCTGCTCTAAAATGTATATCTGTTCATTAAAGTTTTCATGAAGGAGGATGTTTTATTAAATTATAACAGTTTTATTCCTTATTTGTATTATGGTAGTGCCTTGAAACTCAGGTATGCAAGAGTTCATATACATGACAGACAGATTTTGCATCAAACTTAAATCTAAGGGAGTGTCCAGACAAGTGCAAATGTGCAATTTTCAGCACCTCAAAATTGTTTGGGGCACTGCAAATCACACATGGTGCATGTGCACCCATTTGCTGTGCTGCTTCAGTGCAACAGGGTTTTTTGACACCAGGAGATCCCAGTGTAAAAAAAAAAAAGAACCACCACTAAAAAATAAAAGCATCATGCTGCACATGGCAACAGTGTGCTCAGTCAAAAAGGGACCATGACTGGGCAGAACCATGCTCTGGCTTCAGGCCAGGCTCCAGAGGGAGGGGGTCTGATGGGTTCCAGGGGGTGCTGTTGAGTTGTCTAGTCTAGGGGAGTGTGGTGAAGTGGGTCCCTGACTAGCCACAGGGTTTATTTTTCCCATTTGCCTGTGGGCATGCCACCCACCTGTCTTGCCCGCCATTCCTTGTTTTTCATTGATAATGTTGTCAGTTAAGGAAGGAGGCTGGCCATTGTTACACCCTGATATGGTGGTGGGGGGCATCTGCGGCTCCATTCCACCCCTACACCATTGGCCCAAGCCTCACAGGCAGCATCTCAGGCAGTTAGCTCAACCATCACCTTCTCCCATTAGCTGTGGCCTCCAACCCTGGGGATCTTCGGCTTCTGTAAAACCTGGCCCCATCTCAGGCCTAGTCAGAACCCCAACCTTCTTTGCTCTTCATGGGCATCCCTTGTGGTGGGCCTCTGGCCCTATTGACCCTTTGGTCCTGGCCCCAGCATTGACCAGTTGAGTACTTCAGTGGGGTTTTCACCTCCTGCCTGCACTTATGGGTCTGGGTCCCCCATTCCCAGCTCAGGTGCTCCTGGAAGCATGCCTGGCCCTGTGGGGTCACTCCCCCAGCAGGCTCAGGTGCCTTCAGAAGCTTATCTGACCTACCCTGCTCTGATGTTTATATGGCCCACCTGAAGGTGAGGGTTGGGGTTAAGGCACCCCTACTTACCTTTCACCAGGGTGGTAACTGGCCTGGCATTTCCTGGGTGTTCCCACACCACTGAGGCCACCCAGTCCCAGCAGGGTGAAGTTTTAAGTCATACTCCAGACCAGGAGCTTCCAGACTATCCCCTACAGCTCCTGCCCTTACCTCCAAGATGTTCCAAGCAGCCTTGTAGTCAGGCAATGTCATTGTCTGGCCTGCCAGCAATGAACTGCCCTGTTTATATAGGCAGCCATCTAAAATGGCTGCCATAATTCAGCACCTGCTGGTGGCTTGGCTCAGCCCCACAAGGAGTGGGGAGATAAAATTAGCTTAGAGGGGGCAGGTGGTAGGAACATCATAGCCCCAGGGCTGGAGTGGGTGGCCAGGCTTTCCTAGCCCCAGCACTGTACTATAAATGCATAGAGGTGTTCACTAGACCAGATCAACCCATTTTAGATTGGGTTAATCCAGGTCAATCTAAAGTTAGTTCATCTTAAAGGTGAGCTAATTTTAGATCAGGTGTGATGCTTTAGGGCAATTTAAACCATTTGAATGCTTGTATGCCCAGCCACTTAGCTACACCTAACTTTGGTTAGGTTGGTCTAAATGTAACACTTGTATTTACCCTAAATAGATATGGCAAATGAAGAGTGGGAGAAAGAATAGTATTATTAGCACCATTTTATGGGTCAAATAGGCTAAGTGAGCTCCCTCACATAACACAAATTGACTCCCATCTTTCCTGCAACTGAATGGAGGTCTTATGTCTTTGCTATACACCTTTTGTGCATTAAGTTACTGCCTACACTTCTATTATAACAAAAATATTGTACATCCTTTTGCATTTCTCTTCTTATAATTTTGCATTCTGAGAATATCTCATTTTATAAGCATCAGCATTTTTAACCAGTTTCCGGTTCTCTAAAGCCTTTTATTTCATTCCAGGATAAGCAACAGAATTCAAGAAGGATCTCAATAGATCCTTTCCACAATAAAATTCTGCATAACTTGAATAGTTTTGACAAATCATTGGTTACTGTAATAGATAATTTGCATATATTAGACTCAAAAAAGAAAGCATGATGCAGATATTACACTAGAGGATGCTGCTATGTGTTGCCACTAAATTATTAAAAAGAAGTGAAGAATTCAATGTATTTAAAATTAATTTCAACACAGCAGAAAAAATGGCTTAGGTGAAAATCCCTTTGTAACTAGACACAAAATATCAGGTATGAACCTCTTTGAAATTCGGAGAAGTTCAAAGCTGACCCAAGATTAGAAAGGGACCATCGTATGGTTTTGTTCCAATGTGATTAAGATTTCCATCGTCACAATAGAAGGTATCATGTTAGAAATCTCACCAGAACAAAGTGATCTAATGAAACGATTGAAGTCCCAAATATTTCAAGAAGAGCATAGTCAAAATTTCAGTGCTTAGTGAAATTGCATCTGAGTCCTAATTTGAACCCAAGGGAAATCCAATTTTACAAACCACCTGCTTGCTCATTCTGTAAATGTAAAAGGATACAAGTACATTCTCTTAGCAAATTAGGACTATTGGCAAAGGATTACCACATCCATATAATAACATAACCACCCTCTTATGCATACACATCATAAAGATCTGTTGACAGTACCACCACCAACAAAAGCTGAATTAGTGCAACTAAAAAATTAGAGGAAAACAACTAAGGATCTGTTTAGACTCAAGAAACCTGAATGACACTATAGAGGAAAAATACCACAAATTAGCACACTAGAAGATGGAGTTTAGAGCAGATGCAGGGCCACGCTGTTCAGTATTTCAATTATACCGCCTCCAGTCACCAAGAATTGTAAGTGAACAAATAAAGCAGTAATCTATGAAGCTACAGACTAACTCAGACAAGAACAAAACCAACTCCTTACATTTTTTCTCATTTGCAGGCAAAACTAGGCAGGCAGTTTGAGACCTAGAAATTCATATATGATCATTCCAAATGACTGAAATACAAGAATTGGGAATGGGGCTATAATATTCCTTGTACAGGGAGAGCTTTGTTTGGGTACTGGTCTACAGAGACTGAATGCTGTGGACTTTCTTTCAGATACACATAAACTAGGCAGAGAAACCTTTTGAGGGCTTCCATAACAGCTTTGGATACATATATTTCCCTATACCCCTTTTCACTTTTTCCTGTCTTGTCCTTTTCCTTTACTATGTACTTATTTCACTGAAGAGGTAGTGCTAAGGTGGAGAGGTAAGAGCAAATCCTTGTTTTAATTATACAATAAATATTCCAATTAAAAAAGGAAAGCCATTTAATTACTAAAACTACAGAAGATAAGAACTGTGAAGTGGATACGGCAATGCATGTTGTTTGATATGTACCTGTAATAACAGGTACTAACTCAATGTACAGTAAAGCGCATGGTCTTCTAGTGATGCTAACGTGCAGTAGACTAATTCTACTGAATGTTAATGCATTAGCATTTTTTTGCTGTGATGCACTAGTGGACAATAGAATTAGTCTACTGTGTATTTAGCATATTGTGTAGATGTGCCCTGTAAGGCTTTATACTTTTTTACCCTAACTTGAACCTTTTAGTCTGTAAAAGTAATGAAAGAGCAATTCATTTATTCAAGCATCTGAACATTCAGTATAACACTTTTAATTAATACCAAGACCACATCATTTTTTCTTTGGTTATGTTTGTTTTGAACTTTGATAAAAGGACAATGAAATGGACTCAGTGGTGTCACCCACGTAAAAAAGGACCATATGTCTTTAAAAAAAAAACCCAGCATGCAACAAAGGGAAGGTAAGTTTGAAGCTATCCCAGTGAGACCTAGATATAAAAGTCTAAATATTTCAAGAGAGAGCATCTGCCAATAACTGCTGTACTTGGAGATTCAATGTTTATGGCTAGGGACAGAAATTACACATAAACCAGTTGAAGTGATCGTAAACCAGGTTAAACCAGTAACAGAACAGATGTTCAAAATGGCCAAAATTGGTATAAGATAAGCCTGGTTGGAGGTAGTATAAGACTTAACTGATTTAGGTCAAACTGGTTTATGAAACTTCCATCCCAGATCCCCTCCTGGTTCAAGTTAACTCATAGCCTCCCACCATCCCATGATGCTTTGCAGCCCTGGGCTATGTTGTCTGTTCCAATAAGAAAGGTCTGCCCCACCCTTCTGCTCCCTACTTAGAACACTATCAATCTGGGTGTCTGGGAAGTGGGTTGGGGGGCCTGGGAAATTCACCCCTCTGGGCCAGCACCAGACCCCCAGCCAGATGCTGCTGGTTGGGGCAATGGGGGAAAAGAGGAAACCAGACCCCCAGCCAGATTCTGCCAGCCTGTGGAAGGGAATGGGGAGTCCACAACAGGGGCTTGGTGCCGGGGTCCACAGGGCCCGGTGCTGGGAGCCGTGCCCCTTTCTCAGCTTCTGGGCTGGCTGAGGGCAGGGGGTGGGAAAAAGCCCACACCAGGGCTTGGCTCTGCCCCCAGAGCTGGGAGCCAGGAGCTGCAGCCCCACTCCTCCTTGGGGCTGGCTGAGGGGAGAGGAGAAGGGGGAAAGAGGGACAGGAGAAGCTTGCACGAGGGCTTGGTTTGCCAGAAGCCATGCCCCCTTCTCAGGCTCCTGGCTGGCTGAGAACAGGGAGAAGCCTGTACCACGTCTTGGCTCTACCCTTGGGCTTTTTGACTGTCTGTACCTAGCCTATGAGTTCATTAAAGAAGCTTTGTTGGTTTTCATTGTGCTAGTTTTCAAATGTTTATATGGTACCAAAATAAAATTTATTCATGCTTTTTGGGGATGAATTATTGTGTTGTTTTTGTGGAATTGATCTCAATCTACTGGCCAAAACCTTGTACAAGGAAATGGTTCAAATCTCCTTAAGAGAAAAATGTAATAGGCTAAAGTCACACATGATTTAATGCACATTATAGAGCTCTATGGAGCTCAAGTGAAACTGCAATTACAGTAGATTTTTAGTTCAAACATAATTAAGAGGAACTAAGTTAGGAAAAGAGAGGGGTGACATTTTGCAGGGTATATTCATCAGGGGGTTCATAAAGTTTGGTCCATAAAAATATTCTAAACAATTTCAGCTGTAGATTTTAGTGTGTTGGAGTCTAACTTACAGGATGAAGTCTTCAGAACTGACACGCCTTCCACTTAGTAAAACATACCTATTTCTAATCATTGATACAACTAATGGAAAATTCTTAACTTTAATCAAGGGAAGAATCATATTCTTAGGAACACTGGAACTGCTTTGCTGGATAAGGCCAATGGGCTGCAGTTTGGTATCTAATTTCTGACAATGGTTAGTACCACATTATTCAGAGGAAGGTGCAAACAATGTCAGAGTGAGTTAATATGCCACTAGGAACAAGTTCTTTCCAAGTCCTGACAGTGGTTCCAAGGTATGAAATACAGATCCCCAAGGTTCTCTCCTGGGTCTGGTGTTGTTTAGCATGTCCCTTAATGATTTAGATGAGGTGATCCAGTGCATGCTTAGAAAAATTGTGGATGGCACCAATTTGGGTGGATTGGCAGACACTCTGGAAGGTAGGGTGCAGAATGACCTGAATAGGTTGAAAGATGGTTCACAATCAATCACATGAAATTCAACAAGGACAAATGCCAAGTCCTGTACTTGGGGAAAAAATAACTTCACTTGGGGAATGACGGGTTAGGTTGAATAACTGCAAAACAGGACCTGGGGGTTACAAGACTCCATAAACTGCATAAGAGCAAATAGCATGCTCTTGTTACAAAAATGGCCCACAACATACAACATGGGTTGTATTAACTGGAGTGTCAGTTGCAAATCAAAGATAGTGATTCTTTCACAACATCTAGTATGGGTGAGACCTCATCTGGAGTACTGTGTCCAGTTTTGGGCCCCACACTTCAAGAAGGATGTGAACAGACTGAAGAGTCCAATGCACAATGACAATAATTATTAGGAGCCTGGACAGTAAGACCAAGAAAAGGTTGAAAAGACTAAAGTTATTTAGTCTCAAAGGCCATGGAAGGGGTGGGCCACCCAGCTCATGGTCTGACCAACTTTTAGAATGTTAATTTATATAACCCACAAATGTGCAATTGTCATTTCAGTTAAAGCTGTACAACTTTATTTTTTTTTTTAACTGTATAGCAGGCTAAATTAACATACTAAAAGTTAGTTAGGCCATGGCTCAGGTGGCCCACCCTGTTCCATGGCCAATGTTTAGTCTGAAGGAGACAACTGAGGGGAGATTTTATAACACTCTTCAAGTATCTGAAGGACGATTATAGTATGAATAGAGCTGGGCTTTCCTCTATGGTGACTCAAGACAATGGCCTCAAGTGACAGCAGGAAACACTTGGCTGGGATAGTTTAGTTAGGGATGGGATGATCCTGTCTTGAGCTGGGAGCTGGACTAGATGATTTATGGACCTTCCATCTTTCCCTACTCTGA
>NW_017728906.1:32244418-32257258 GCF_001723895.1 Crocodylus porosus
GAGGCTAGATGTACACCTTGCTGGGGTCTTTCCTGCCATGGCAGGGGGTCAGACTTGATGATCTGCTCAGGTCCCTTCCAACCCTACTAACTATGAAACTAGGTTTGTGGATCTTGTCCTCACCAGTAGGGAAGAACTGCTACAGGATGTGAAGTGAACGTGAAAGGAAGTGAATACAATAGGATAGAATACCAAATTCTGAGACAGAGAAAGCATGAGGTGAGCAAAATTAGGATGCTAGATTTCAAAAAGGCAGATTGCAGGACTCAAGGAGTTAATAGGCATTGTGCCATGGGAAGACAGACTGAAAGATGACAAACTGAAAGATAAAGGCACACTGGAGGGCTGGGATTTTATAGAGGGCACAGTATAGGAAGACCAACAAGAAACTGTTCCAACATGATGGAAGCACAAGAAGAATGGCAAGAGACCAGTGTGGCTGTACAAGTTGCTTCTAGAATACTTCAAATGAAAAAGGAAGTGGGAAAATGGGCAGGTCACCAGGGAAGTGTACCAGTAAATAGTAAGACTCTGGAGGGACAAAATCAGAAAGGCAAAGATAAACTATGAGCTGCATCTGGTGAGGGAGGTTAAAGGCAACAAAAGAAGAGGTTCTGTAAGTATGTTGGCCAGAAAAGAAAGACCAAGGAAACTATAGCTCCACTGTTAAATAGCCAGGAAGAACTCATAATAGAAGATACAGAGAAGGCAGAGCTACTCAACAGTTTCTTTGCTCTGGTCTTCACCAAAAAATCAAACTTCAGTCAGACACTTAATAAGGATTAGTTGGATAACAGAGGGGGCACACTGCAAGACAAGACTGTCAATGAACTTTGATGGTTCTGAATGAATTCAACTTCATCCTAAGGTACTGAATGAACTGCCAAAGGGAATATCTAAGTACTTTTACCACATGGTCAGATTGGTATGGATTCTGGGGGGGTTTGCCTTCCCTCTGTAGTGGGAGTCATGGCCCTCTACCCAGGATCTCTTGAGTGTATATTAACAAACTTTTAAACAAGCAGGATATTGCCTGTCATGGTCCTCCTGCTTTACCTGTAGCAGGTTAGGCTGTTATGTCTTGTTGTGTCAGGGTTGACAGTAGTTTTATTAAAGGTTAGATTATGGATTTGTATAGGATGGTTTGGATAGGGATGAACCTGCCTCAGGCAGGGGGCTGAACTAGATGGCCTGCAGAGTAGGTCACCAGTTTGAAGCTTTGGTCACCAGCTTGATTTGGAGAAGATTCAGCAGCCAAATCACTGAATCCAAATTGAATCAGGAGACCCATTAAAAGCTCCAAATCAGTTTGAAGCATTTACACTTTCACTGACTGGCTTTCTTGCCTGCAGCCCAGCCTCTGGTTTCTTTACTATTCATTCCATCCAGGAAGAGCACACACACCAACTGCAGATGCTTCCTCAGCCTGACGAAGGGTTTTTAAACCAGAAAGCTCGCCAAGATATATTTCTCCAACTATTCAGTTGGTCTAGTAAAAGATACCACATCTATGCAAAGAACCTTGCCTGCCTGTTCCTTAGATCAACAAGGCTACAACCAGAAGCCCAGTTAACACACACAAGTGACACAAGTCGTGCGTTCAACAGTTTGAGGTGCACTTTCACAGAAGTCCCTGCACCTATCTCCTTGAAACTTGGCAGGCTTCATGCCCTCGGAAGGAGCTACCAGCTCTACTGTTTTTATCCAATTCTGCAAGAAAATGACAAACTTATAGATATTTTCATTATTCCCCATTATAGTCTATGGCTGAATCATCTAATCACACCAAATCAGCGCCAAATCTTCTGCCGAGTCAATTAGGGACAGTGATGTGAATCACTGAATTGAATCACTGTCCCCTGAATTAGCCAAATCTGAACTGAATACTGGCTGCTTTGCACAGGCCTACTACAGAGGTCCCTTCCAGCCCTACCTTTATGATGCGATAATATCCTGTGTACCTACCATGAGCATTCAGACAGGACTAGTCTGTGGTATAGCTGGTGTGAAAAATTAGGAAACAAGCATATTGGTTAAAGTTAAAACATATTGCAGCCTTTGACATATATGCTTTGTTTGTTCAAATCTGCAAACTTTTTTGACAGTTCTTAGCATTTCAAACTCCCTACGAGGGCTGCCATCTCTTTTTAAGAGGAGCAGTCAGTTTTAATCTGTTTTTTTCTCACCATTCACAAGCCCACCCAAGCTGTGAGTCATGCATCGAGACAAGAAATATTCCATTGTGTGGGCCAGATTATTTGGAAATTGATCTCCTGCACCTGAGTGCAAAATTTCTGGCACAAATCTACAGTGATTTCTAGCTTGTACTCATTATTGCCTGAAACTTCTGTGTTCAGTGCAAATAAACTGGTGAGGCAGATCTTATGAAAGTTCAGTGGCTGCAATGCTGACTTGGATTTAAATGCCTCATCTGGGATTTATGAAAAAGAAACAAAAATAAAATCTTTTAGAGAATCGTCAGGCAATCTACATTTTTTCTGATGACTTACTTAGAAGAGAAAGTTATTTTTTTCCAAAGACAGTAAGGTGATTTGAAGCCCAGTATCTTAACTTCTTCT
Source organism: Crocodylus porosus (assembly GCF_001723895.1). Taxonomy (NCBI): domain Eukaryota; kingdom Metazoa; phylum Chordata; order Crocodylia; family Crocodylidae; genus Crocodylus; species Crocodylus porosus. The sequence goes on from NW_017728906.1 coordinate 32,246,998, forward strand.
ATAATGGAGCATAACATTGAATTACTAACCCTTCTTCCTATTTCACCTTTTGTTAGACCACCTGACTACTTAATGCAGATGGACAAGTTAAGCCAAGCTGAGACTGGACAGTTTTTTTCAGTAGCAGTTACAAATGTATGTGCTGAAGACAACTATGAGTATGTCACATCCTGACTAGGGATAGCTAGGAAGCAGTTATTCCATGCATCAAACAAATTCTTTATCAAACATTGAGAGTTTAAAAATATTGCCATCCATGTCAAAACTAAGGCTTTTCACATTTTTTTCCATGCAAAAAGAGGAAGACAGGGGATTGAGAGGTCCTCCAGTGTAGAATAGCCAAGAGTGGAATGTTTAGGGATTCAAATAGGCACTCAAATCCCTCTGTTCAAAATACAGGGTTTTGTGGACAATCTATGCAGTAGTTAGAGTAGGACTGAAAACTGGGGGTCTAACTGAGAACTGAAAAGTTGAAGAGTAAGCTAAGGTCAGCAATTGCTGATATATTGCTGCAATTGCTCCAATTGCTTGGAGTCAGGCAACCAAGAGGAAGCAGGAAGGAATGGCTGGCCAAAGAAGCAAGGTGGGAGTTGGATTCCAGCAGGAATGAGGACAGAATATGCTTTAGATAGGCCCTCCAAAGCTGAAAGAGATGCATTAAACAGACATTTCCAGCACTGTACAAAACTCTTTATGGCTGACTCCGAGGAAGAGATGAGGTTTTGTGACCCAGTCCAGTTACAGGAGGCTTGGTTATGAAGATATGCTGGCTTCCTGACATGGGGTCAATCACACCTGATTCTGAGCACAGCTTTGAATCTAGATCTTCCAAATCTAAGCAGTAAGCTATGTTGTCAGGCTCACTCTGATCTAATGAACATTTAGGGAAAGTGCAGCCTCATTTGCCAAAAAAGAGGGTAAATTCACCCATACAGAGCTCTACACTCCTGAGGGCTACACTGCTAGTGGTACTCAAGTTGCCTAGTTTAAAGCTAGCTAAGATCTCTCTACAGTCTACACTGTGCTGTAGGCATTTCTATGACTGTGGTTGCACATATACTGAAAAAGAGAGACCAAGAGAGACAGAAGGAAAATAGCCAAGTGCATTCATGATCAGGTTTGGGGTATAAACAAACAGAACAGGAAATTGAACTACCTGGGTATCCTAACCATCAGGATATTGTTTATTTTGGATATTCTGGTTCTGTCTCTGATTATGACCAAAAATTCAGCCCCGGATATTAGGCAATTTTCACCAAAATCACCATTTCCCCACAAAGTTTGGGTTCTGACGAATCAGTATTTTTGTCAAAAAGCCATTTCACTGAAAATTTCCCAACCAACTCTAATTCTGACACCCTTCCAATAGGAAAACATCTGGGTAAAATTATACAGGATACTTTAATAATGACATCCAAGAACAAAGTAAAAATAAGACAGATCTTGCTGGCAAATATGATTTGAAAGAGTAAGAGTCAAATAGAATTTTAGCAGTCTATTAATCTAGAGTAGGACTGAGAAAATGTATAATTTATCAAATTAATATAACAGTAAGGACTTTCTCAGTAGCTGCAAATGTTCTTATAACATTTAACTGTGACAAGCACTTATGCATATGCTTAAACGGAGAATTTATCAATGGATGTCCAAATGGAAGTCACTGCCAAATGGTAATCTCAGAGTAAAGTATTGATATACGCAAGCATAAATGACCCTGACCCCCTTGCTTTGTAGCTCTTCTACCAAATTAAAAATATAAGCCTTCAACTAATTTGTTTCTAAAGGAATAATATTTTCCACCATTTTGATATTTCAACCTATTCTGCCTTCTTATATCTGCATCTGTGTTGTCATAGCATCCATTCTTGCATCAGCTATTTTTGGGCTTCAGTAATTGCCCAAAGTCAATAGCTGGTAGGTAAGCAATGTGCATTAATAAAAATGAAAGAAAGAAAGAAACATAAATTATAATTCACATAATCTGGTGACTTTTAGGAATGACTACAAATAATTTCTCCAACTAGTAATATGAAATGAACTGTAAGTTCCAGGGCCCAGAGATCTGGGAGTATAGGTGCTTTCCAAATTATTTGCAAATCTAGGGAAATATTTTTATGAAGTTCCCAACTGAGTTCCTACAATCTTGTGAAAACCAGATATCATCATCATCATTATACATATATATATATATTACAGATGCAGTCAGAAGCTCCAGTAGAAATCAGAGCTCACTTAAGTAGGCTCTGGACAAATAGCAGGAACACTATTAGTCCAATACAGCTAACGACTTAAAAACACAAGACAGACGGACTGTGGAAATGCCTGTGTATGTGCATTGACGTGTTCTAATTAGAATGTGTATTAATTAATTAAGTCTTCTCCACATTCTAATTAGAACACTTTAGCATCACTGCAGTGCCACATGTATAAGCCCCCATGGGTTATGCCCTTAAGCATTTTACCACTGCGCTACATAAAATACACAACAAATTTTCTACGGGTCACCTAGTTATTATATATCTGTAGCTAAGTCATTATTTTTTAAACATTATAGCAAATATAATGCACAGAATCTTATTTCACTTTATGCTCCCAAATGTTACTTTCAGTCCCAGCTGGGTAAGAGACATTTTTGACACTTAAAACATCTGGTCTTGCTCAACATGCAGTGCAGACATATAAGCATTCACATGGCTATTGTATTCTGGCTAAGGTACATGGTATATATGCATGACATTGGTGAGTGTAAGTCACAAAACTAAAGGTGAATAAAAAAAATTGATGGGAAAGGCCTTTTCATATTTTAGGCCAATAGTCTAGTGCTCTGAGCACTGACCCAGGCAACAGAAGATCCAGATTCCAAGCCCTTCCTACTGAAAGGAGGTTCCCAGCTGACTTCCCAGTACAGTGCTCTAACCACTGGACTAATTGCTAAGCATTACTTGGTTTCCTGTCCTGGCCTTTTGAAGTGGGCTTTCTGAGAAGTCCAGAGGAAAGGAACAAGGTTTAGGATATATTTGTCTCAATGCTGCTTTGTGAGGGAAGGGGGAACCCTTTATCCCAATGGAGCAGAAACTTTCCCATTGCCCCCATCCATTTTGTCCAGTGACTGTTAAATGTAAAGTACAGTGGTTCCAGTTCAAAAGGTTAGAAAGAGGACTGGAAAATGCCTAACCTACCACCTGGTAGTATGAGCACTGTGCTGCAATGTAGGAGATGTGTGTTCAAGCCAAGCAAGTGCTCAAACAAAGTACTGAGCTTAAACATGGGAGGGTCCTCCCCACCTCCTCTTTTGTGTTGGGCCACAAGTTCAGGATTTATACATTCAGGTATGTACCCATGGAGCTACATACCTGGCTGTCCAGAGTGCAGCCTACCAAACATGCTCAGCAGCAATGTGGGCACTCATGTGTATCCACTGTGCATGGAATAGGAATAAAACCAAAAACAGCAGCTCCATAACTGGAGGAGTACCATTTGGGCACATGAAGTGAAATAGGATTCTTCCCAACATGTTTTTAAAAGATCCCATACTCTGGGAACTACAAATACTAATTTGCATTCTCCACTAAAACTTTTAAAAATTCTTAAATTCATTACTTTGACTTAAAAGTATCCATCAGTCATACTCCTTCCTACATGCTTTTTATAAAAAGAAAGCTAAACTTTTAATGCTTATGAAATGACAACACAGGTTCTCACCGTTGATGGAGTTCTTGTGAAGTGATTGGCAAAAATAAAGTGGTAAAACAAGATTCTCTTAATGCAGAAAATCATTGGTGTTGGGGTGTATGCCATTTTGATATGATGATACCTAATTAAATGGCAAAAAGAAAGAACTGTGAACAGCCTTTTCTGTCTGTGTCATCAGAAGGCGTTTGAGTGAAGAACCTTACAGGTATCTAAGTTCAAAACTGATGAACGACATTGCAGACATCCATTTTTAGAAATCAAAGTTGTTCTAAAAAACCAAAAGCTTTTCATAGAAAACAGCTTCAAAGAAAATCTCTTATATCACTTCCTGCATTTTCCTTCTCATTTGGTTTGTGTAGAACTGATTCACAGCTCCCTGGACTTCGCAACTTCTTACACTGAGCCAGTAACCCAACAATTCAGAGACTCAGTTGAAATGCGCTGGGCTAAAAGTTAGTATTTGATGCCCTTTATCAACAATGGGTCATGCTCCTAGAATAGACCAGGTCTATTCAGGCTGCTCTTTCTCTGCCTTTCCTCACCTCCTGTATATACTCCCTCATCTCCTATAGGCATTCTCCCTGCTGCATCCCCTTTCTCTGTATCTAGCCCTTCTTTATTACATTTAGAAACACCACTAGTTCTGGTCACTCAACATTTTGAGCTCTTCCCCTAGCATTTGGCAGAGTGAGTCCGGTCAGAGAGAGACACAGTTCTCTAAAAAATAAAATAAAATAAACCACCAGTCCTCCTCCCTGCCCCGCCCCTGCCCCTCCCCCCCCCCCCGAAAAAAATACAAAACAAAAGGTCTACAACAGGGAAGACTGAGGATCAGGGAAATTACTTTAAAAAAAAAATCAGGACTAGTGAATGTAGACCAAGTGGAAAACAAGAATGAAATACGGGGGAAGAGAGAGAGAGAGATGCAAAGTAAGGTTCTTTCTTAACAGAACAGAGAGAATGGTTTTGTGAATGAGGCGCTGGGATGTGCTCACTTTTTGACTCAAAACCCAATTGTTGAGGCCAGTTGTTTACACTCTTTCTTTATTCCCTATATGTAACCTGGGAATAGTAGACCCTTTTCCCAAGACTATAATGTTAACAAGTCTTATTATTGTTGAAGGCACTATTATTTTTTTATTAAAAATATATCTACAGGCATCACTCAAGATGATGGGCCTGCTGTGCCAGGCTCTGTACAAATGTATAGGATGAAACAGTTTATGGTCTCAATAGAAAAGCCAAATCAAAGGAAAAAGAAAGACAGAAAGGGGAAATGACTTGCCCAAAGTCACATTGCAGGTCAGGGCATAACTGGCATTTGAAATTAATTTGTTGACCCAGAGCCTTTGCTACTAGCCCACAGTGTCCCTATTATAAAACATTCTGCCAGACCAGTATGTTCCCTACTGTGAAGAGCTCAATGACTAAGCAAGGTACAAGGAATGGGGAAATTAAAAAAAGACCCAGACTGTCTCACAAGGACTTGCTGCTATTACAAATTTTGTCTACATCTTATTCATTTACCCCTTAATGTGAGTCAAGGCTTAATGCCACAGTCTAAACCACAATGTTTTGATCTAAGGGTAAGTTACTAGGATCCCATGAAAGAGTTGGGGAGTTTCTTACTCACTGTGAGTGTTCCGGAAAAAAGGATATCATCTTTTGTATGTTTGTGCCAAATCAAAAATTTCTATTTGACTAAACTTTAGATTTTGAACTGCTTCCTCAAAATGGGAAGTCCAGCTGCTACCTCCTAATTATAAATGCATTATTCAATGGTACCTTTCAAAAAAGAAATTTCCTGGGTTGGTTTCTATGTCTTTTCAGACTAAGTCTGAGGAACAAACCCAAGTACATGTTAGACCTTAAACTAAAGTTTTTGCTACTAACTATTGCAGAGAATGAGTACTCATTTTGGTTCCAAACCTGTAATGCTGGTGAAGTATATATAAATTTCTTATGTGCTCCCTTAAAAGCCTAATAGGAACCCAATGTTTTTCCTGATTCTGGGAAAGAGCAGCCAACCCTTATCTATGAATTGCATCCTATGGGATAAAATCAGTCTGCTCATTTGGCTAATTCAGATTTTTTTTAAAACAACCCATCAAAGTAACCTTTACTGATATTTTATATTGTGATCAATTTCCATCCAATTAATATAAAAGAGTAGTATTTTTTTAACACAACAGCTTTCACATACTACAACCAAGATAAAACCTGTTCATCTGACATTCTTCATTTCAATAGAATTTTGCTACTATAAATTCTGAAAGACAACCCTTCCCCCTCTATTTTCACATTTCAGTTATTTTGTTTGTTTTATTCCTTCCCTCCCTCTCACTTGGTTTCCAATCTAGAATGGGTCAATTTAAAAAATAAAAAATTTGTCCACGTCCAGATGAGTGCAGCTGTACAGTATGTGATGCTGCAGACATGTCTGTGGCACCACATACGACACATCCTACTCTTCTCTGTGCTGCAAGGGAGAAGTGTGGAGGATTTTTTTTTGACCTCTGGATAGATTCGGCGAGGATACAAATCCATGAACTTCTTGCAGGACCGAGGTCAAACTTGTACCAAATTCCAACAGACGGCCCATGTTATAAGTCAAAATCACTACTCTAGTTAGGAAACTGGAGCACATTTTGGTATCCCTGCAGACTTAATTTTTTTACAAAAGCTAAATATTGACCACAGCTATCATCAATAATCAAGGAAAAGTACTGATGGTTCTTATTGTGATCTCAGTTAGACATGTCACATCTGAAAATTATTAAATTTTAGAACTGGAGGCTGTAACCCAGAAGGGGGACTGGACCTGATGATCTTGTTGTCCCTTCCAGCCCCTAGAAACTATGAAACTATGAGTTTGAGATATTTATGATTAGTTAAAGTTTCAGTTGGGGGATATATGGATGGCCAATGTCAAGACCTTCTCTAATACAAGAGTTGTTTGAGATTTTGCAAGAAATGCTTCTGTGAATATCAGCTTCTGCTGCCTCAATAAGGTCTCCTGGTGCACATTCACTTAACTATAGCAGAGTAGGTGTTTCAAATTCCAAACAGCTTGGCCAGAATCCTTACCAACTTTTTCATGCCATTGCTCCTTTCTAAATATAAGTTTTTCACCTCATACTTAGAACATTTCATGGCTTTTCACTCGTGGCCTGGCTTTCATTTGTTTAACCACGTTGCACGTTTTGTAGATTGCACACCTGCAAGTTAATGGCTGTCTAGAGAACCAGTCTTTAGACTGATTGGAATTTCATTTAAGACAACAGTCTTAGTGCTCTGGCCCTCTTTCGCCTCCAAAACATACATGCTGGGTTTGAAAAAATAGCTGTAAATGTGCTGAAAGGAAATTGTAGAATGCTTTTTTTTTCTCTCTCTAATGTCTCGCTCCACAGCAATATGGTAAATACCAGCAATGCAGGCTGGGAAATTCCTATGAAAATGCTAGCACATGAATCACATATTATGCATTAGTATTGGTCATTACCAAACAAGGCCACTGAGAGAATTCTACAGGTGTGAGAAAATTCCCAGCGCTCTAATTTACAAACTGGCCTATGCAATTCTCATTTTGGGCAATAATATGACAGGAGAGGGAAGTTTACTTTGAAAAACTGATTCCTCTGTGAATTGGAGGCAAGTGGACTTGTCACTACTAAACATTAAATAGTTACTACATTTTTGGTGTGGAAAACCTAGTCGTTACAAGAAACAATGAATATCTCCTTCACAGAATCTCAGCATTAGGTTTTTCATTTTTGATTTCACTTAAACTAACTTTTCACATTATTAACAGAAAACTTTGAAGGATACAAGGGGCTCTATTCAACACTGCATATGAGTGTAATGAGATGAATTCCCTTGGTTGCCACTAAAAAAAAAAAAAGACGCAAAGAAAATTTCCAGCATCTATAGTGTGAGAATCCAACCTTTTCATTTCTTAACTGACAGAAATGTAAACTCAGCGTATAACTTTTTCTTAAAGGATGGTTTCAATTATTGGAGCAACAAAAGAATATAGAAGACATTAGTGTGATTTGCATGTAAAATGTGAAACCCTCTTCCCATTTAGCTAATGGCAAATCTGGATGTGAGATAGGTATATCTAACCTAAGTAACACAGAGTTCCTGAATAATTGCATCATTCAAGCTTTGGTTTGATGAGCACAAAACTGTTTACACTGTACTGCTTTTGCCTAGGATGGAACATAGGTTGAACGCCTAGGATGGATACACTAGATATATAGGATGCATCCCATATATTGGATGGATGTCTAGGATATATATATGTAGAATATAACTTAGGCCTCTCTCATGTGGAATGGGATTTAATGTGCAAGCCACATAAATGTGTCTCCTGCCATACTACAAGAAGTAAGATCCCCTGGCTGGGAGTCTGGGTCAGCTGATAAGGCTCCCAGTCACAAGGATGCCCCAGTGGTCCCTGCAGCAGGGAGACTGCAATTACTGTGATCTCCCAGCTGTGGGAGGCTTCACACACCCCTGTGTCTGGGAAACTACAGCTGATGCAGCCACTGGGGAGGGCTTCAAGGAATCCTGAGGCTGGAAGTTCACAGCAGCTACAGGCTCACAGCCACAGCAGTGCTTGGGCTGCCCCCTGGTTGGGAGCCCTGTCAGCTGGGAGGTCTCAGGCTCAGGGGTGCACATGGGAGCTTAAATCAGTTGATGGGGCCCCCAGCCACAGGGGTCCCTGGCTACACATTCAGTTAATGGCATGATAGGATGCAGCTACAAAGTTATTGCACATATTTGGTGGAACAATGTTGTCACTAATTTCTCTTTGTATTGTGACATTGATTGAATGTGTGGATAGGTGACCACTTAGGCTTGATTAGTTGGTTAATCACACTTCAAGTGTAATGTGTAGATAGGGCCCAAGAGCAATCACATTAACCTAAAAAAAAATAAAAAAGACTGAAGACTGAAGAACTCTCTTAATTATTTAAAAACTTCCCTTAGCAATGGTCAAGAAACTCCACCTAAGAAACCATTACTTTCTTCTAACAATCTTCCCAGTTAGTGTTTTGTACTGAATGTTTTTGTTGAAGCTGTTGAAAATATTTTAATAAAAACAGCTCTTGCACTATCTAAATGTTATAGAGCTCCCAGATTTCCTATTAACCATGACAGTATTTAATATCTTAGCACAATGATGGTACTGATTTCATTGCTATAAATAGGGACAAGATAATTGACTCCCTAGCAATGGCTGAAATCAAGCTTCCATTTTGATATTATTATGGAGATTTGGCGGAACCAGAGAATTGTTCCCAAAAAACCAAGATATACCAACATTCTAAAATTTGCTTTCAACCAGTATCAAGATGAAAGTTGAAATCTCTTTCTTTTTTTCTCCCACAAAAAATAATATTCTAAAATGTTTTGTTTTCTTTTGACTTGATTATTTTGACCACTGCATATAATGTATTGTATTAACATTTGAAACAGAGGTGAGCATCCTACTAGGGCTTTGACCTCATTTGGTGGCAGCGGGCTTTGGCTGCAAGCGCTCTCCCCATGTTGACATAGAGACAAGAGGTGGCTGAGTCGTAGGACCCACCTGCCCACCTATATCTGTCCCATGGTGGGTTATTCTGACCCATGGTCAGAAATGACTGCTCAGGCCTGAGTTAAAAGCTAGTAAAAAATAATTTTGACTTGATCAAAATTAAATATTTCAAACTTTTCAGTCAATAATTTATATTAAAACAATGCTCCCCATATAATATTTCACTTCATTCAAATCAACTTTTTCTTACCAAAAACAGTTGCATCTAATTTTTTTTAAATGGCCTCGGTTAGTAACATCCATAACTATTGCTGTTGGTGATATTATTGACTCATGTACAAGTGGCCCTGTTTCTTTCTTTCTTCCTGTTCTCAGAGTATTATTTAAGATGATTTTCTTAACCCTAAGGCACTTTTATAGAGGGGCCATCTATATTGTAATAATAGCTTAAAAATAAGCCAGAATTTTCAGTCTATATTGGTGTTAATTGTAAAGGAGATTTTTTTTTTAATAAACAACATTGTCTTTTTAAAAAAATATTCCTTTTTATTATAAAATTTCAATGCAGTATTTTATTAGCTCTACTCTCTGCTTCAACAAACCCATGTTAACCTCAGGATATAATATCTAACCTTGTAAAACCATCAAGAGAGACCCCAAGATCTCCCAGGGTCAACCTCCCTCCCCCTACTCCACACTACAAGGTAGCAGCACAGAAAATGCCTGAATGTGTGGCATGCGGTGCTGCAGATGGGTCTGCTGCACCATATCCTGCACAGCTGTGCTCATCTGCATGAGGCCTAGAAGTCCAGTATGGATGCAGCAATCTATGCATATTGAAAAAAATAGAAATAGTGGATGGAGGCTATAAATGTTGAGATAATGGATAATGGAGAAATGGCACTTTTGGGATTTGTGCTAATTGGCTTCACATTAAAGACTCCAATCTGGATTTCTGTCAAGGTTTAGGATAAACAAAACCATGACAAAATCCAGATGTGTACATGGACATTCTTGGCTTTT
>NW_017728906.1:32257448-32286505 GCF_001723895.1 Crocodylus porosus
AAAAAAAAACACCCTACAAAAGTTGCATATGAACAAGAGTAGATATTTAAAATGAGGAATTAAGATGATCTTCCTATCCTTCTGTTCAATTTCAATGATTTTTAATCATAAGGAATTTGGTTACTTAAATTAAACAAAGGGATCATTTTTGAGATTGTTATACTAAATCCAGAATATGCTTGTTTTGTGTAGCAAATGAGTGTTCAGAGTGCTCCATTTGGAAAACTAGACTGAGGCCATGAGAAAAACAGAAGATTCACTGATCTTCAATGATGAACTGCAGCTACAAATAAAATGGCTACCCTGGTATTGAGTGTTCATATGTCTGGCCTATGTGGTTTTTTATGTACACTATGTACACTTTGTACAGTCTGGATGTATACTGCAATTACGTTGTAAGTCAAGTCATGTTAATCAGCTGTTATGAAAGCTCTAAAATAAAAAACACAACAAGATAAGCCAAATTCTCAAGACATGTACGAAAGAGTTTCTTTTGCTAGGAAGGCTTTTAAGTTGGATTGTGCATTTATGTATTTATTTTCTTTATAAAAATGTCAAACCTCAGTATGGGCCTACATACTCAGAATTCTTGACAATATTTTCTTCTCTGTTTGCCAACAGGTGACATCATTTCTGCTTTGTTTGAACAGCTGGTTTTCACCAAGCTTTAGGAGTTCAGAGGTACAATCAAGGGCAAGACCTCACTCTTCATAAAGAAATACCAAACTCACAGAAACAGAATGTATCACTAAACATCCACTTCTCACCCCCTTGGGACACACAAGTTTGTATGTTAAATGCTTTCTACTGCAGTTGATACCACAGATTTCACTATATGTCTCATAACTAAAATACAGATCGTGCTAATTTCCATTATGCCATCCCAAAAGTGAGCACCCATACATCTGCCTGGTAAACTCTGCTAGCTGCCTTTATACTGCAACCTGATTAATAGCTGTTGGTAAAACAATCAGAGAAATTTAGATGTTGTTCTGGATAGTGAGGAGAGGGGTGGCAGGGGTAACAATTTCTTTACACTCATAGTTGACAGTACAGATTTTCAGATTTACAATTCGAATTTTCTGAATCCACTACATTTTTTTCAGACCCTGAGAACTTTTTTATCTGAGTGTCAGTAGAAAAATTATAGTCTACAATATCACTGTATTACTATTTGAACTCATTTTTGTTTTTGGCACTTCTGGATCTTGCAGTGGAATTTTCTGCTTCCCCCTCTAGTATTACTTCTAAATTTCATTTTTATTCTCCTTCATTGTACTGAAAAATATAAAGATACAAAAATGTATCAGATTCTCTTAATTCAAGTCCATGTAAGGCTCCTCTCCTTCTCAATCTAGTTCATAAATCATTTCAAAAATAAATCAAATGAATTACTAAGGAGAAGAGAACTTACATGTCACTGTTCTCAACTATGATGATGAAGTTGATCATGGGAATGAAGTTACTCTAGAGTGTAAATGCTTCAAAAGATTGAGCCACAGGCCCCACACCCTTGAGAATGCTCAGCAGAACTGGCTAACACATCTTTCAGAAAATAAAATTTTGATGAAATATCACTTTCAACAAAGCCTTTGTCAGAGATAGAGAATATGAACCTGGTCATCAGAGCTGAGATGTGGGACACTCATGTCCAAGTCTCTACTCTGTCCAATTTGAAGCTGATATTTTTTACTCTTCTGCTTAGGACTCATACAGACATTCAGTGTATCCTGGGAGAGTCACTGCCTCTCCCAGGGAAACCACAAGTGTACAGATGTTCAGGCTTTTTCTCCTACAGTAAAAATGGCTGCTACAGGAGAAAAATAACCCAGGAACAACCAAGGATAAAATTACTCCTAGAAGAGTTTCTCCTGGGAGAATGAATGTCCATACATGCTGTGGCTTCTCTCAGAAGAGAACATAGTTCTCATCTTCCTCCCCACTTCTGACACCTCCTACCCTGGAAGACAAATCATTGCTTGCTGGACTCTGCTGGTCCAGCATGGTACAGAACATTTCCCCTTCACAATCCCCATGTTGTGCTAGAGGGGAATACAAGCTGACCGTGGCCATTATGGGTCAACCAATCAGGGCTGTCCAATGCATTGCTTATATCTGTTACCAGGCAGACTATGGGAGTCTGCAGAGCACACTAAGATGTGTGCACAGATCCCCCACCTGTCTGCATAGTATCAGCAATGCAAGCTCTCCAATTTTCAGGGCCTCAGCATTCAAATGTCTATGCACACAGCTCTGGGTAAGTTTTTCTACTAGGTGAACAAATCTAGGAGAATTCTTTCAGATTATGTAAATGTGCATATGAACCCTCAGTGCCCTAATCAATGTACATCACACACATCCCCAAGATATAGTCTCTCTCACACATGCATATTTAGACCTACACTTCAGTAAAGAATAAAATTAAAAACTGATGATACTTCAAAGATGGAAAACAGGAATTGACAGCTCTGGTGCCAGAGGATGTGGCTACAGCCCCCCTCACTGTGATCCTAGATGCCAGTCAGCTCTCAGCAGCTCTTATGGGGAGTTTTGCATGTGATCTTTGAGCTCACCCATGTGGGGGTTACCTGGGATCCCTGCTTTCAAGCAACCATAGAGACTGCTGCTCTTAACTCTTTCCCTCCCTCCCTTTTGCCACTCCCTGCAATTCAGTGGTAGAGAAAGGAGAAGATAAGACAAGCAGGAGCAGTGCATGAAAGAAGGGGCTTCCCATAACTGACTGCTCCTCCATTCCTTTCCCCTGTTGCTGAATTCAGGGGAAGAGGGGGAAGGTGAGAAGAAGGGGAAGAGCAAAGAGAAGCAGAGCCCACACTGACTAGCAGTGGGTTCACAGAGGTCACAAACCATGTTGAGACCCCCAGTGGGAGCTCAATGCACATGCAGAACACAGCCAAAGGAGGTTGTTGCACCACCCCTGGCTCAACCTCTGTCCATGTATATACATTTTAACTGCTTTGGGCTCTGGTTTTGCATGTTGTACAGTGTATGATGTACACTGTTAGTATGATGTACAAATAATAAATAACAATTATTTTTATGACAATTGATTCTTTCTCCCTTCACATGAGCAATGTAGTTATGTCACAGACTTTGGAGAGTAACCATATATCATGTAGAGAAATGGTCCTGGAACTGACACTGTGGGTGCTGTTTTTTGTGCTGATGAGAAATGGTGAAAAAAATAAAATGTTTTAGAATATACTTCTAATATTCAAGTGGGAACAAAGAAAATTGTATACCCCTATCTTAGGACCATTTCACAGATTCCTCATTTGACTAAGTGGGAAGCCAGAAATAAATTTGTTTTCTAGATCCAGAAATTTGTTTCTAAAGCAGAAACACATTCCCCTGTATATTCTTCTCTCCCTAAGGCAGATGAAGCTGAAGAAGTTGTGGTGGGTTTGTAAGGACTGAATTAAAATAAAAGCAGGGCATTGGTGAAGTATGCAATTCATTTTCAGCTCATAAATTCTGATTTTTAAGTGTAAAGGGTGCACAGAGGATGTATAAAAGTTTAGTGCCTACAGTCTTCCTAGTGTAAAAAAACACATATTTGACTTTAAAACACATAGGAAAAATAGGCTGAGCTTAAAGAGCCTAACTGTGGCCAAATCATACTCTTCTAAAAATAACCATTAAATTGTAAAATGTTAGTAAATCAACCTGGTAAACTCCCAGTATGCACCTGCATGCACAAATTTTAAGCTTTCAAATCTGCTTTACTACATCACCCAGTAAATCAATTTGTGATTTATTGAGACAAGAAGTTTCAAACAAGGAATGAGTCAAGATATTTATTTGAATTCCACTGACCCTTTGTGAGAAAGGGAAAAGGTAGCACTAACCATTTCTGTAACTGCAATGTTTTGTATCCCATATCAAGGCACGTTATTTTTATTTGGACAGCTTATGACTTGGAGATATAAATAAAAATCCTGCTAGTCACTTACTTAAACAAGTGGATATTGCAGAAAGGAAACAGTTTCAAACCTGGCAAACACTAGGACTAAAAATGGAGGTTGAATTTTTCCCAGAACAAAACATGTTATCGTGGAATCTTACAGGCCACAAGCACATTGTCCCCACTTTAAGTACCCGTTAAGTTCTGTGATAACCCTTTTCTTTTCCATGGGAAAATCAGATGTAATTTGAGTTAACTGCCATTCAAGCTGTGTGTATAAATGATTGTCCCGTGCCTGTTTTTATGTAAATCAAAGCCCAGAACAATGACACCCAAGCTAAACTGAATATCTGTTTTTATCTTAGATAATTAAGTAATAAACAAGTGGATTTTGAGTTAACGTACAACGGGAATGTCTAAAACAGGATGTGCCAAGCTATATTTGTTTAATTCATTATATCTCTTGTTTACGGTGTGGTGGCAAAATGGCTAAGGAGACTTGCCCTGGATCTTGTTCTAGACTTCTACCAAAGCCTGTGCCAGTTGATACAGATGTAATTAGGTACCTGATCATTTGTGTTATAGAGTCCAAGGTGGCCTGGATGAGACTTATATAAGAACTAAATGATAGCACAGTAATGACTGTGCAGTCAGTGTCCCATACAGACATGGATAGTAGGCAGGGACTATAGTATACCTATATTTAACACAGCAAATAAGTTGTCATGAGAGCAGGACTGGAGAATAGCACTCTTTTTGTAATCTTTGCTCAGTCCATTATGAGAAATAGGTGGTAATGATTCAGACATTTTTGGGCCCTAAACAACAATATTTACTAATGGCATATGAGACCTACCTACATATACGCAGGGTCATTCTATTACAATATGGTTGCTTCTTCAATACAAGTAAACTGACTGAAGTGTTTTCAAACTATTGAAGGGCTACTAATTAATCTTTACATACTACACATTTTCTTCTCTGACCCTTATTGGCAGGGAAACAATGAGGTAAAGAGTAAAATTAGGATGCAACATTGATGCAAATTTTCCCGACAGCTAATTAACATAAATACATGTCACAATAATCATTACAAATTAACAGCAAATAATTTTTAAAAATCTGACTAAGGAAAAATGTATTTATACATTATGGGCATGTCCAGATGAGTCCAGTCATGCAGTATGAGCCACTACAAACACACTTGCAGCACCACATACCACACAGTTCAGAGTTCTCTGCTCTGCAAGGGCATGCTGCCCAAGTGTACGCATCTTTGGGGGGGTTTCCTTTTTTTTTTTTTGCCCCTGGAAAAAATACCTGAAGCAGCCCATGCTGAGGCAGCGTGCGCTACTAAAAAGTGGAGCCAGGCCACTCAGAGCTGTGCTCTGGCTTCCGGCCAGGCTCTGCCCAGCAGGAACACTGTGGCTGCAGCTCTGGGAGGTCCCCAGGTAATACTGCTGGGGCCAGCACAGTGCTGGCCCTGACCTCCCCTATGCCACCCAGGACAACTTGCCACACACCAAAGCACATGCGGCATGGGTATTTGCCAGGCACAAGCAGCAGCAGCACAAGGTACACTGCTGCTACTTGTTCCCGGGGAACCAAACGTCCACACACATCTGTATGTGCCTCATGTGACTATTGTGATAGTATATCTTTTTGCAATAAAACTTGTGGCAAGGCAGTTAAGTATTATGCATACATAAAGTTCTTTAGCCTGTTTTAGACAGGAAATAAGCCTAGACATGAATGTCATTTGCCCCCGGAGGCTGGGGGGGGACACAACAACTGCCTGTAGGCAGCAGTGGCAGTACCGGGGGCATGATGGTGGTGAGTGGGGAGCTCCCACAGGTGACTGCAGTAGTGTCGGTGGTGGAGGGGAGAGGGTGACAAGCCCCAACCAGCATCCACCTACGATGCTGCCGGTGGTGTCAGTGGTGGTCGGGAGGTGGTGAGCGGCAACCGTCCTCGGGTGCCACTAGCGGTGTCAGTGGCATTTCTTTCAGGGGGTGAACTGCCAATCTCAGGAGGTCTATGTGCGCCCGCGTGTACCCCCTATGCATTGCCAATGGGACTAGATAACTGTAGTAGTCCCCTTTAGCTTTAAAATCTATGAACCTATGAAATTCAAGTACATTAGTATCCCTGATTAAATCTATGGGGTAGAGTTTGTGTCTTCACTGCAGATGCTCTTATCCTTAAATTTAAACGCATATTGATGCTCTGCTGCATTGTGGTCCTATGACATTCTGGAAAGCAATCTTAAGGTCTTATAGCAACTAGTGACTTTACCCTGAAGAATTTACCACTGAAATGCCTTTGCATGTAATCTTAACAAGAGCACTTATATAGTTGTGTATGCACCCCAGGAATTTAATGCAAGTTCTCTAATAACCTTTTACTGACAGTTGGTGTCCTAAGAGTTACTGTCAACTAGTGTTTGACTCAAATATTTTCTTATATAGTTGAGACAAACGTCTCAGTCATGCTTTCTGCAATAGTGCAACAAGTCATTTTCACTTTGTCAGAGATGAGGAAAGCCAAAATTACTCCAGCTGACAACAACCCCTCAAAGATGGTTTATATCCTTGTCTGACATCCAGCCAAGGTACCAAACTCAGTTACAATATGAGCATCATACACACTTTTTTTCATCTTGGGTTGCCTTTCATCTAGTTACTACTGTTCTTTCTTCCCTTCCAGTTCAGGATGTAAGTATTCCATTTATTTACAAAGACTATAGTCATAGTTTATCATTTCTGTAATTTTACTGTTTCTCTTAACCAATTTAGCAAGGAAGGTTTTTTAAAAAACTGTATCAAGTAGAGAAGAGGATAAACCGTCCTTGTACACAATTACATTTCAAGGATTAGGTCTCTTTTCTCAGCAGGATGCATAAGCTATGGATATTTTTATTTTTAGTTCAGCTGAGGGGGAAATTGACACTGGCCCGCATACTAGTTTACTTGCCATTTGTATTATGTTGATTAGTCTGATTACTTCGTTTAAGTAAATTATTGTATATATTTTCAAAATCTAAGATTTAATCTCATATGTGAAGGAAACCCCATTATTTCATCTCATATCACCTTCTACTAGTCTTTCAGTTATGCTACACTGTCACTGTGACATTTTTTAATAACCCCTAATGAGAGGCTGGTGGAGAGCAGGCTGTCATAGTTTGTGTTGCTACTGCTACTGGCTGCACACGTGAATCTGCTGTATCATTCTCCTGTTTTTAACTCCTTTGTTTCCTTTATACTGTAATGGGGCAATTCACTACTACTTCTTTCAGGATCTTTGCAAGAATATTATACTTGCATTTTTTGTTTCAACAGGAGATGACACTTTCCAGTTTCAGCTTTAACTAGAAAATGGCATCCCTTACAACCCTTGGAAGACACTATGAACCTCACAGAGACTCTCTAAAAAGTACTGCTGAAATCTGCACCAACTTTTAGATCACTCTGGCTGTGTATCAGCATCCATACAGTTAAAGTTTCTTGTAATTTTTTTCCTCTTCTACTTTCTGGCTGATGTTCATTTTATCTGATGCCTCCTGAAAATGCCCTTTTTACAGTATAAGCCAGTTAAGATCTAGAAGCACTCACATTATCCTATGCAAATCTCAAACTTCTCAGTTTGAAAAAACAAAAACAGAGTGATTGGGGTTTTGCAAAAAATAAAATTATTCATCTTTGTCTCATGTCTTATTATTTTCAATTGTCTGAATTGTGTTCATAAGCATTAACTTTGGGTTACCATATTTCTGGTTTCAAAAAAGAGGACACCTGTCAGGGAGAGGGGTAATATGATTGTGGGGAGAGGGCAGTGATGTGCCTTTCCCCTGCCCCTCACTCCCAAGCCACAGCCACCCCTCCCACAGCCTTGCTGCTGCCCCTCACTTTCAGCCCACTGTTCCCTACCCCTAGACCATGCTGGTGCCCCTCACTCCTGACCTGCAGCCCCCTGGCACTACCTGTGCCCCACACTCCTGATCCACAGTTGACCCTCCCCCTACCCCGGTGGACCTCACTGCCAAGCCACAGCCCCGCCAGCCTTGCCGGTGCCCCTCTCTCTTCCTGACCTGCAGCCCTCTGCCGCTCCCAGCTCTATCTGCATCCCCCTGTCCCTCCCAGCCCTGCAACATTTCCCGGCTGCCCTGCCTCTGAGAGCACAGGCACTAGCCCTAATGCCATTGACCTGGTCACACAGCTCCCTGCTACCTCTCAAGGGCCCCTGACCCCTTCGCCCACTGAAGGGGAAAGCACCTATCCTGCCTCCCCCACCTTGCTGCAGCCCTAGTGCCCAGACAGCTTCCCCCAGCACTGGCAGGCACCCCTCACTCAACACACCCATCCCCCTCCACACACCCACCCCTGGACAATCCTCAAGCCCTGGCCCTCCAGCCTCCACTCCCCATAGGCTTACCTGCATCCAGCTGCTGGGACTGGTCCCACTGCCCTGCCTGGCTGCATACTGACCACATGTGTACACACACAGATGCACGTGATGCCCCCTGCCTCCAATCACCCGCTCTCCCACTCCCTCCATCCCCAAGCAGCTGGTTGCTAGGGCAGGCTGGGAAAAACTTCAATGCTGAGCATGGTAATGCTAATCAACTTATAGCTAACTATGATTTTTATGAAACCAAAACAAGAAATCAAAGCATGCTCTCACATTAATTAATAAGCCCTTGAATAAAAATTATGCATCTATTAACCACAGCAATTACTCATTCCTTTAAATTAAATTATCGAGGAGTAAAGAATTAGAGGTCATTAATATTTACACTGTGATCATCATTTAGAACAGTTCAAAATCAATCAGAGAAGGGGATAATGTCCTGAAGTTTCCTGTTCTGCATCAGTTCATAGCAAAGCAAACCAAACTGCACTGACTGCGAACACCCAGGCAGGAAGGGTCTTGTGCTCATTAACCATCTGGAATATATGGGCTTAATAAATCTGGCAAATATCCCCTTTACCTTAATAGGAAAAAGTAGAGGACCTGGATTAATTCTAGTCTGTTAAGTATTGTGTTTTTTAGTGCCAGGATACTCAGTAAGGCCTTTTCATTTTGTTGTACATGTTCAGTGACATTGTATCGGTTCATGGGATCTAACATAATCCCTATATTACTAAACATAGAGGTAGATAGCCATGCTATTCTGAGTGAGGCAAAAGGCAGGGCAGGCTTGCAGCTTATAGATTAATTCAGAAATGCACAAGCTTTTACAAGCAGCAGCTTACTGGGCTTCAATGGACACTCACTGAACTGTGCTTACAGAAAGTTATGCATTCCTAAATTAGTTAGTCCAGGGCCATCCAATTGGTGTTTCTTGGGTCAAATGCAGCCCTTGAAGGGTTGGCACGTGGCCCTCAGGTTCCACAAATAACCTCCTCAAATAACACTTTATACTATCTCCAGAGGACTATGACACTCCATCACACTTTAATTGATGATGATCTGACCTGAGTTACAAAAATTATCACCTCTGTCAACTGCAAAAAAATACCATATACCTGGGCATAAAGCCTTCTGCACTGAGGAACTCCAAGTTCTATAGGATGCACAAATTACAGAGAACATGTCATACATATCTTCCATTCTTTGCATTGATTTTTTCATTGAAAGTAAGTCATACTTGAATCCCCAGTAAGTTGTTATTTTGACAATATCTTCAACACTGTAACACCACCTGGAACTCTAATTACCCAGATGATCCCAATCTCAAAATGGAAGGCTGACAATTTACAAACAATGATACTACTCCATGAAATCGTAGTTTACAATAACAACAAAGCTCAATTGTGCATGACAACTCTCTTAGTGACTAGTCTGAGGCTATAGAAAAAATTCTGGAAAACCTAAGGACTATCACAAGTCTCACTGCTTTCAATTCCAAGGGCAAGTTGCACTTCTTCAAATTTAACTTCACTAATACAACACAAAACAGTTTGTACATTAGGGGGAATGGGAATAAAAGAAAAAGGCTTTGCATTTATCGTTTTCACTCTGGGAAGTGGGTGAAAGAACCACACATAACAGATGTTACTGATGTTGCTTAATGCATTTTGACAGCCACTAAATACCACAACTCTGAGTATAATATCAGAATTTATATGAAATAAAAAAGTAAGAACCTTAGTAAGAGCCCAACTAATCTCAATTAAAAACGTTATTTAACACAAAAATATGCACTTGGGCACTTCCTCTGGAACAACATAATAAATGAAATTGTTGGGAGCTGATCAGCAGGATGAGTTAGCAAAGAGAAAAAAATAAGTTATCAAAAATTGTTAACTGAAAGTTTTTGTTTTCTGTTTTTAGCAAGGTGGACAACAAAATTAAAAACAACATTTTTTTTTCAGCAAGAGTAAAAAGGTGTCAAACATTTTGAGTTTGTCTGTATAGCCACAGTGATTATTTCCATTACAGTTTTAATCCTCCATATTCCTCAAAAAAATAAAAATCCCTTTATAAGTAATAATCAATAGTGCTAGGCTACTGATTTAGGAGATCAGGTACACTGAAGGCCCAGACTCTCTGGGATAGCCCATCAGGGCTCCGTATGAACATGCTCCTTGGAGGCACCTGCTAAATTTACCATGTTGATTTGCCTACTACACATCTTTTCTGCTCAAATTAGTTTTCCAAAATTGCTGTGCATGTTCTAAGCAGGGAAGCTGATTTTTCTGTCCAGAACAGAAGTACAGAGATGCTCTTACACAGCTCTAGCTTCTTTCTCTTCTCTTCCTTTCAGCAGCAGCATGGAGAGAGGGGTGGAGCCCAACAGGGACAGATACATATGGGGCAAAGTGGTACAATTGCATGTTTGATTCCTGCTACAGCCATATAGTTTAAAATCCACTGTCCAGCAGAAGCAGTAGTATTTATTCCGGCAGTGCTAATGGAGTCATCTGACTTTATGGATCATAATAATCTACTTGATTCCTGCTAATTGCGCTTCATTCCACAGGTGCTAATGTCTCTTTCCTTTTTAATAGTCTTGATATTCCACTAAGTAAGATATCTTTTCTTTGGAACATTTTTTGCCTGCTAACTACTCCTGGTTTCTCTTCTCATATTTCCCAGACAACTTGACATGACCTCTTTTCAAAATCTTAGAACCACCCATGAAGTCTAGTGCTCAGCAGCAGCTACAGGCTGTTAAACCAAAAGGTAAAACAAGATCCACTGACAATTCAGCTGTGAAAGGGGGTGGAGACCACCCTGGGTTCCAACAGGGGTGGGAGAAAAACCTTACTGAAATTGCAGTGGTAGTGGCAAATGGAAGCTGCAGCTGCTCTGTGTGCCCTGGGTGCAGGGCTGTATTGCTGCTGTCACGGTTAAATCTGCATCTTTTGCATGAGGAAGAAAGAGGGGGTGAATATTTAGCCATGTCCCTGTTTTGTGGAACCATAATTCTGGAAAACTCTTTTTTCCTTCATTGTGTTCTCCCCAAAAGCAAGGTACGTATCTTATGTGGGAGTGTGTGGTATGTGATCAAAAGCAGGGGTGGAGGGGTTATTTCTATGCTGCCCTCAGAAAGGCTGAGGGTGGCATAAAATAACATCATACATGCAGATAAAATAATAAAACAACAATAAAACAATTCAACTAAGAATACCCAAGCTTAACCCCACCTGCTAAAAGCCTGCCCAAACAGGAAGGTCTTAAATCACTTCTGAAAGATGGCCAGGCTCAGGCACTGACAGGCCTCAAGTAGGAGGGAGTTCCAGAACTCAAGAGCAACAACTGAGCCAGTCAGCTGTGCACTCTGCTCCTAATTTTAGATTAAATTAGGTCATATGAAGAAGGTTTAGAGCTTCACCATATATATGACAGCAAGTGGAGCTACAGAGAAGAAAGATCCACTCAAGGTAGCTGTTTTTTAAATATAGCAAGCCCAGAAGCTCTTTTTCTTTATAATAGCCTACAACTGTCAGAAGCAGAACAGAAAAACTATGACACAGTAATAAAAAGTTTGAGGAATATTATATACCCCCCCCACAATGAAACCTTTTTATAGTGTAATTTCTACATGTGACAGCAGAAAGAATGTGAGACAATAGAGGAGTTTCTCAAAGACCTCAGACTGCTGAGCCACATATGCAACTTTGGAGACCTAAAAGAGATGATCAGAAACTAAAGAATAGTAGGTATAAGGGATACAAGCCTCAGGAAAAGCTGTTACATTGCCCTGGGGATTGCAGGAGGAAAGAGCAGATCAGTAGGTTAAGAAGATTCTGATTAAGCAACCCTTAGCATTTTACAAATTTAACTCCTTGGTCTTTTGAGAATAACCTGTGAACCACATGACACGACACATGAAAATAAGGAAATACAGAGCCAGCACGTGTTCCCATGCAGCCTTAGCTTTGTTATTTCTGGACCTGGTAACAGCCAAGTGAACTATCTGCAGGCACTCTATAGATTCATAGATGCTAGGAGTGGAAGGGACCTCAACAGATCATCAAGTCTGACCCCCTGCCTAGGCAGGAAAGAGTGCTGGGGTCAGATGACCCCAGTTAGATGCCTATCCAGCCTTCTTTTAAAGACCACCAAGCACCACCTCCCTTGGAAGCCCATCCCAAATTTTGCCCACCCTTACCATGAAGAAGTTTTTGTTGATATCTAGCCTAAATCTGTTCTCTGTCAGTTTGTGACCATTGTTCCTTGTTACCCCAAGAGGTGCCCTGGTGAAAAGAGCATCTCCAATCCCTCGCTGTGTCCCACTAATGAATTTGTAGGCAGCCAAAAGATCACCTCTCTGCCTTATCCTGCGGAGCCTGAAGAGGTCCAGGTCCCTCACTCTCCTCATAGGGCTTGTCCTGTAAGCCCCTAACCATACGACTGGTCCTCCTCTGGACCCTCTTGAGTCTATCAACATCCTTCTTGAAGTACAGCACCCAAAACTGGACACAGTACTCCAACTGCAGTCTGACCAATGCTGCATAGAGGGGTAGTATCACCTCCTTGGATCTATTTGTCGTACATCTGCTGATGCATGATAAAGTGTGGTTAGCTTTGCTGGTGATTTTGTCACACTGATGACTCATGTTCATCTTGGAGTCCACTATAACTCCAAGATCCCTTTCCAATTTTGTGCTGCTGGGAGAGTCACTTCCCAGCCAGTAGATGTGCTGGACACTTTTGTGCCCCAGGTGCAGCATTCTGAACTTGTCTTTGTTGTACTGCATCCAACTGTGTACTGCCCACTTTTCTAACTTGTCCAGGTCTGCCTGCAATTGTTCCCTACACCCCCAGAGTGTGCACTTCACCCCACAATTTAGTATCGTTTGCAAACTTGGACAGAGTACACTTCACATAGACATCCAAGTCACTGAAGATATTGAAGAGTACAGGTCCAAGAACCAAACCCTGCGAAACCGCACTAACCACATCCATCCAAGTCAATACCGAACAATCTACTACCACTCTCTGGGTATAACCGCTAAGCCAATTTGCACCCCACCATAAACATCTATGCCACAGCCTTTTAATTTATGAGAATGGGATGAGATACTGCATTGAGGACCTTGCTAAAAACCAAGAAAATGACATCCACCTCTACTGCTGCATCTAAGCATTTTGTGACCATGTCATAGAATTAAACTAGATTGGTCAGGCATGATATACCTGCTACGAATCCATGCTGATTTCCCTACTGCATTATTTTTTCCGCTAGACTCCCACAAATATAATATTTTATAATCTTTTCAAAGACTTTTTCAAAGATAGAGGTGAGAATGACTGGCCTATAATTACTCGGAACCTCCTTCCTCCCCTTCATGAAAATAGGGATGATGCTGGCCCTTTTCCAGTCCTCTGGGACCTGACCCAAGCACCGCGAGGGCTCAAACAGCCATGCCAGTGGTTCTGCTATGACACCAGCCAATTCTTTCAGTATTCTCAGATGAAGTTCATCTTGGCCTGCTGACTTAAACATATCCAGTCCATCCAAGTGATTCTGCACCAAGTCAGCACCGACAGTTGGTGGACTGGTGTCCCTCTGATGCCCACCTAAGAACCCATTAGGAGACTTATCTTGACCCCTGATCAGGAACACCAAGGCAAAAAAACTCATTGAATAGCTCAGTCTTGTCTTTCCTTTCTGTCACTAATTGCTCCTTCTCCTCCTCCAGGGGCATTCACCGTCATACAGTAGTTCTATTGAATGGATCTGTGTTTGTAATGTATAATGACCTAGGATAGCATACCTGCTAGTGAAAGGCCCTTTTGACTGTATGAAAGTCAAACAGAAACTGGGTGCCTGGAGACCCAGTGTGACCCATTTCAACACTCCATTGGGTTGGGTGGGAAGTGGAAGGGCACTTGAGTCATGGTAGCTGTCATCATACAAGTGATGAATGAGTGATCTATGTTTACTGTTAGTATGGGGAAGTATAGCATAACCTAGTATCACATGCATTTTTTATTTTAAAAGTAGTAAGATGTAGCCTACTATTCTGGGGTTTTTTCCCATGAGTAACTGCTAAGTGACTGACTGTCTGACGAGGTGTAGGTAGCTCCTGTTCAGTATTGTTTAAAGGCAGAGTAATATTATGTATCTCTGGAAAATTATTTTGCATAAGTACTAGTTCTTATAAGATAAGAAACAGTGGAGGTTTACTGTGCATCATGGTAACTACCTGTGTGCATGCTCATACCTCACAGTAGATGAAAGCTATCCTATGGCTTTCAATTTAGGTCTCAGTGAAAACAGACACAGCTATCATGGAGCTTCTATATGGAGCTAGTATATGGTAAATCCCTGCCCCTTCTACCTCACAATAATTATTTTGTTTGCTCACAAAATAATCCTGTGCTACATCTCTATGAGGCACACTGATCTCAGGGCAATGTGAGTAAGCTTTAGGATATTTAGAAAATGAGAAATCATTCTCTTCTCTAAGTCCAGTGCAGGGAGATTTCTCACATGATTTAAACATACCCTAAAGGAAAAGCAGCATATAGACCCATAGCTCATGAAAACAGAGGATGTAGAGAGCTCATGTTAATGAACTCTTTTCCCCCACCTTATTCATAAATCCAAAGTTTCTTTTCCTCTTTGACTTTCTGTAGCAGGCCATCCTTCCCTGCTGCAAAACCAGGAGCTGTTGTCCTCTGTGGTATGCTGGTCTTTGAATGCTACAAATATTTTCTGTTGGAGCAGACCCAAAAGTCACAACTGCTACAGAATAGTTTTAATTTATAAGATAGTATCACATTACCACATACTTTCATGCCTGTCATAAACAGCTGTCAATAAAATCTAGACTTGATCTTTCATGTATTGCAAAACCAAGATGGTTCAAAACAGACCACAAGGAGAACTGGATTTTAAACAGCAATACATAAAACAAGCAAAGGCATATTCGGGTGAGAAATACAGAGAAACTAAAATAGATTAAATTATAACCATCATGTAACACTTTCTCCTAAAGAAAAGAGTCCAAATTAGACAGGTTTCCTCATAACACCATATAAAGATATATTAGGAGTTGTCAGATAGCATGAAGACAGTAAACACATCAAAGAAAGGGCACACAGAAGTGCTTCCCAAACTTTTCCTCAGCATGACCCCATTTTTTCAGCATGGTCCCTCACTCCCAATCCATAGCCCTCAACCCCTGCAACCCTATCCACTGATGTTGCAACCTCATTTGTGGGGGTGGCCAACAGTTTGGAAACTGCTTGCATACAGACACCACAGCAGATGATAGAATCAATATCATATTGTCACACATTGCACCAGAGTTCAATTACTTCCTTTCCTTAAAAAGGACAAGATGTATGAGTATTTGCATATGAAAAAGAACAATTTAACTTTAAGTCAACACAAGTATTCCACATGAAATTTGTGCCATCATTTCCTCCCTCCCTTTTACCTTTCCCCCCACCCATGCCCTTAGTGGGAGTGCTAGGGCCCAGCCCAGGCACCATGTTAGCTACCTAAACTGAGGGAGAATGACCCAGGTAGCCTGTAAACCCTGCAGAATGAGGAGGCCTCTCTGGGTGGGTACCCAGGCAGGTGACATCCTGGGGTACCACAAAAGGGAACCTGTTAGCATCACCTTTCCTCAGCGATGGCGGATGGAGCAGAGGATCAGTGCATTAGTCTTTTTTTTTTAATTTCCAATTAAATGTTATGTTTGCTGGGAGAAAGGATCACAGATTTATGAATTTTAAGGGACAGCCACAGGTGTGGCCTTGAGAGAGACACTGCAAGACTGGCAGAGGATCTCTTCTGTGTGTGAAGCAGGGGAATGGGAGTGGGTGGGCAGGTGGGCCAGAAGGAGAAGAAATGGAAAAAAGATTTCTATACCTCAGTGTAGAGGGGGATGTAAACAGGGCTGGGATGGGCTGGAGGGTTTGCCCTTATGAGTAAGTCAGGGAAGCAGGAATGAATGCTGCTTTTAAAATGTTAGGGTGCATCTCTCATTGTTTCTTATCTTGTAGGTTATTTGTCTGGTATTTTAAGCTGTCCTGAGCCTTTCTGGATAAGGTGGGATACTTATCTGATTTATATCAGATAACATTTTAGCTGCTTAAACAGTTTTATGCTCGAACTGACCAATAGGAAATCCAATGGAAGAAGCTAGGATCTGGAGAAAGATAAGCCAGTATTTTACAAGTGTGGGTGGCTGGAGTGTGTTAACATGCAATGAGTGCAACACTGCATAATGAAGAATTAATATTAACAAATATATGAGCAAAAATGTTGGGCAGTTTTTATTTTTAAAACAAGAAGATATCAAAGAAATGAAATGAACCATTTTATAACTGAAAGTTAATGTGTCCTCTGATCTCGCCAATGGATCAGCATTTGACAGAGGTGGCTTTTGCAGTAGTTGCTTTCCCCGTTACAGCTGAGAAAAACAGCAGCACCGCGCTAGGTCCTCCTTCCTGTACACCTGACTGACTCAAACAGGGTCACTTTATCCCGTAGCCTATAGCCTAAAAAGCTAGCTGATCACCAATATAGACAATTGTTAACATAACGTTTTGCTTCTGTCAAGAGCTGCCATCAGTGTAGAATTCTCTATATCAAAAACAGGGTTGGAAAAACGAAGTTCCCGACTGTGAAAGGCTTTTGCTCTAAATAGAAAATCTGGTTGTGACAATCCTAACTATAGCTGAGATATCATGATTAGAACTGGCTGACATTTTTCATTCTCATTCTCTCCTCCTGCAAAACCCATGTACATCAGGCACCACACTTATTTCACACACTGTTGTCCTGATTTTCCAGACAGAGCTTTTAAGGACAAAGGGACACAGTGAAGTTAAGGGAAGATTTCCAAGCCTCAGCATTTCACCAACGTTTTGTTAAACTATTGCATACTAGTCTGTTGTCTGCATATCTTATTTTGTTAGTTTATGGGGTGCATACTAGTTTTCCCTGCATTTATTTTCACTATAAGAGTCAGGCATCAAAACATGGAATTACTAAAGGATTCACGTATGAGGAAAAAAGACATGTATATAAAAAAATGCCTCCTTACCTACAGATGAGCAGGAGAAAATCAAAATTGATGCAAAAAAAAGATAATCAGTGAAGTGATTTAAACAAAATTTGATAATATTAGCAGTATTATTTTATAGTGTTACGTGGGGCATATTATGAAAAGCATTCTTGGCCTTAGTTACATCTGTACACAACTACAGGCACAATAATGTGAAAGTTAGTAATATTTGCACAAACACCAAATTAATAGTACTTTAAAAGATTTTAACCTTTGTGTCAAATCTACAGCAGCAGTTTACATTTAAATGTACGTTGTAACTTCTTAATTAAAAAAAGAAAAGAAAACAAGTATGTGCTTATTAAAACATCACATACAGAACTGAAAAGTGAAGGTCAGAAAAGTGGCAAATATACCTTCATATTACGAGGCTTACCATTTCCTTAAAGGCAAGAGCTCCCTCTAGATAACAGCTTAGGAAATGTTCCATTTCTGGGTTTTGTCATCAAGCTTAAAGAAAAGAGAATCAAGACAAAGTATGAATTAATTCTTATCGATGCTTATTATTCATTATTAAGTAAAACGCTTATTGTTCAAACTGTGGAAAATTTGAATTTGTATTATTAGTTGTGGTTTTTAAAAATATATATATTAGTGGAGCTTGTATGAAAGGACCTGCATTTTGTTAATAAATCACTGTAAGTTTAGGCTATGCTAATACAGCCAATCTGAATCTACTGAAACCAAGAGCTTCATAAATACAGAACAGAACTGCAGAAGTGATTAAAAATGAATAATTTTTCACAGTGAATTTATTCATATTCAAATCTGTGTATTCTCTTAAACATATTATTCATTTTTTCCAAGAATGATTTGATAGGTTGCATGTTCATGAGCAGTTTGTTGCAAGCATTGAAAAATTCAAATGGTGTAGATTAATTTGGTTTTCATCTTCCTTCCTTACCATATGCACTTCATATTTTTTTTCTTTTTCTTCAGCAGAGGAATATAACCTCAAGAACAAAGGATTCTTGTGCTAATATTCATATATTTAAGGATCAAAAGCTACTTTAATTTTTCTAAAGTCAACTAAAATGGTTTACTCCCTCATTAGTGCAAGGAAATTTGCCCAAGAATAGTGATTATGGAAAGAAAAAAAAATTGTTGTCACATGGCTATTTGACAACAGAAAACATGTTCTGAGATCTCATGTCTCTCCCACCACAGAGAAAGGGAGCATGACTAACTATTTGGAAACTGTTCATAACACTTCAGTGGGCACTAGTCCATAAAACCCCTACACTGAGAATTAGTTCACTAGAGTATTTATGGAAAGCACATACCAAAAGTAAATAAACACATTAATTAAAACTTGATGCATTACTCAAATTGATGTTTCTGGAAAATTATATGAAGTCCTTTTCCATTGAATATGTATACAGAGTCAGAACTAGCCTTGTTCAACACGTAAACAAACCAAAACAAATCTTTGTCCTTTAACTGTTGAATTGGAAAACCTCTAGTCATTTTGCCAACAGAAAGAACTTGTAGATGCCCTGAGCAAATATGTCATTCTATTTTATAGACAGCAGGGGTGACTCAACATGCAAGCTAGCAATTACAATACAAAATATTCAGATATCTGCCAAAGAGTGATGTTAGTTCCAGGCAGTGGAATTTGGTACATAACAAAAATATTACTCTTAGATGCCTCAACTTCTGAGCTATATGTACTTTTTCCAAGGTACACAAGGTATACCACCACCACCTTTCACAGCAAACTAGGTAACACTTTGATAATGGTTAACTTAGGTGGGCAAGTATCAGTGGCCTAATTCTAACAGCTACAAGACTTTTTTTTTTAATGTTAGCTTGGAATTTTTATTTCCCCTTGGACAGCTGGCAAAGGTCAATGGTCATTTAGTTTTTCATGCAGTAAAAATATCCCTTTCTTTTTTAAGCAACATGTTTAATAGAAGTTATATTTTAAGGGAAAATATTTTTAGTTTCACTTGATTTCTAACAGTGCACAACTGTTTTGTTATTGTTTTCTTGTATCCAATAAGTTTGGGAGAAAAATTCCATCCGTATCAGTGACTTGAATAGATTAAAAGATTTATAAGCTAATAAGTATAGCAACATTTGAGGAATACTCACGATATTATCTCTTCCATAAATATCCCTGTAAGGATGCAGCAGGGATTGCCTCTCTTCTCCGAGTTTGCTCCTTCTCTCGTCTGCCATGCCTTGTTGTTTACAATTAGAGGGAGGTTGGAAGTTATGAGAAGGGGAAAAGATCCTCCTCTCATACACCCTGCTCCTTACCATTCCAAGTCAGGTGTCTAGATCTGTGGCCTTAACTCCTGAATTCCAACTTGCTCAGACAGTAATCATCACCCAATGAGATTACACACCATTCACATGTTCTGCAATACTCTGTTTCATACCCAGACTTTATGGGCTTCCAATAAGACTATTTTTCTTGAAGGACCCTTGGACTTCTGAGGATAACCATGACTCCAAGTCCCCTTTTTCCTATGACAATTAAGTCAGCTTCCATTTCCCCAGGGAACTCAACCGTCACTTCCGCCGGGCTCCCAGTAGAACACCTTCAGGCTTATTCTCCCTGTAGAGCTGACAACCATTAGATCATCAAGCCTTTACTGGTATAACTCAAGCAATTCTTGATCTAGTCAGGAAGGTCTAATACAGGCTTATTTATTTTACAATAGAAGCTGCCGTTTTTCCCTTCCTTCACCCCAGTCATCTTCAATGCCTTCATCAATCCCCCTTCCTCACAGAAAGTCAATTAGTTATCACTAACTTTATCAGTTCCCCTTTTATTATGGATGATCAATTAATTATCAAGTAATTATTAATTGGACCCAATGTCTGGCAGCAGCAGGGGTAGTGATATGGAGTTGTGACCCCCGACACTGTGGCCCCACTTCCCCTCCCACTTTCAGCACTTACACATTGCCTCTGGGCCAGGGATTCTGAATGGGAGTCTGGTTTTACTGGCTCAAAATAGTGGCCCTGACTTTTTACTTGCTCTTCTTACCAATTCTGTTAACCCCATTTTAGGATTGTTGAATAATTATTACAGCCCAGAAAACCAGAGCTCTCTGCCGAGCAGTTTATCCGAGGTTTTTAAGAAGCAATTTGGGGCAATCCTTCCAGAAACTATCTGGAAAATCAGGGGACTGGACCCAATGGCCCTTCCAGTTTCCTGTTCCTAAGAAATCACTGAAGTTAGTGGAAATCTTTATTATGGATCAAAAGTCTTTAAATCCAGGCTGAAAAGAAGCACACAAGTACTCTTTCTTCTCATAGGTGATGGAAGTTCCCTGAAATTGATTTTGTGCTCAGCGATAACAGTAGATGAAGGAATAGAATGATTTTTATAGAAGACTCAATAAGCAGTAGACTGAAGACAACTAGTAATCCAAAGTGCAGCAACTTAGTGGAAAGTTGTAACTGCTTCTGAATAACTTTCTTTTTCCTCCCACACACCCGGGAGCTGAGAAAATATTGAAAGAAACATGAGACAATGCAATCCCATTTTTCTTGAACAGGAAGCCAAATCTTGAGAATCATTTTGACCTACAAATGGAAAACAATATATTTTGAGCCCATCTCTGTTGGAAAGCTAAAGAAGATGAATCACTATGTTGTGGAATAAATTTCCTGCTTACTACAACACTTAAACCTTACATCAGTTTCTATGATTTGTATCTTTTTTGCCTGCAGGGTTTCCTGTACCTGTGTGAAATGAGGAAACAACCATTTTCACTGCAGGTGAATGTACAATAAAAGAACATGCTGCAGGCACTCCAAGGTTGAAAGAAAAGTAATCTCCTACTAGATTCATCAAGGAAAAAAAGGGTTGGATTCTCAGATAAAGATTTCTGTGATAAAGAAAGTTTATCTCTAAGACTTGGCAGGCAGATAGGACTGTTTTTGCCAACCAAGTTTGTGTATATGCATATTTAGGTGCTTAGCCAGCTGTGTATATTATCTACAAATCCTATAAAAGAAAACTTTGGAATCATCAAATGGCAAAGGTTCAGCAGATTTAGCACATTTCTTATGTTGGGGACCTGAATTTTTAGACAACAAACTCAAAAGAAAACAATGCTTTTTTTGTTTGTTTGTTTAACTATTATAGCAGTGGTACTCAACTGCCCTGAACTGGAAAATCACTAAGGGATTGCATCTCCCCTCATCAGCTGTGTTGAAAGGGCTGAAAAGGAACCCTACATAACTGGACTCCTGAAGGCCCCTGGCAGACATTAATATAACTGCATGATTAGGAATTGAAGAATTTTTTGCAGGCATGCAAGGAAGGATGCACAATTTTTGGGACTGGACATAAAATTCCTTAGAACTCAATCACATGACAGCCAAGGTGCAGAGAGCCAATGGGCTCCCTGCATACCCATCATGTTAGTCTTTGCCTTCCTCTGCAGCCCTCCATATGAGACTGCAGGGCAAAGCTGAACATGCTACAAATGTACAACATGGCAATAATGTATAGATGTAACATCCGCCAGAGGCCCAATAAGAATTTCAACCCATCAGAAATGTTGTTGCTCTTTCTGCAGCAGGGACACCAACAAGTCTCATGCCCACTATATCACTATTAAAAGGATTCAGCCACTGTCAAGCACAGTAGTTTTCACCTTTTTTTCATTTGCAGACTTCTAAAAAAATTTGAATGGAGATTTCAGAATTCAGCTAAGTATGGAAATACTGATACAGCATCTACAACGGTGAAAGTCCCACTCAATCCAGTTCACAGAATATCGCTGACTTATCTATCTGTTTCATTCAGGAACATCAAGGCCTATAATAATAACCATTGATTCATGTGAATTCAAGGCACCAACTTTGCATGCACATGAAGCACTTCATTACAATGAAGGGATTAGGACCCAACATTACATTAAAATTATTAAAGAAGGGCCAAAAAACGCAGGATCTTGCCCTGTCTAGGTCTTAATTAGCTACAGAAGCCAGGCTGATAAACCTTACAGATCTATGCAGAGATTTTGGACAATCTGTGTGGAAGCCTTTAGGATCACAGAAGCTTTTGATTCATACCTACGAATATGAATATTTTGGACTCCCCTGCCTGCAGAAGACCCCACTATAGAAGTGAAGTTTCTCCAGGATGGTTTTCGATGGTTTTCACTGGAAGCTGGAAGTTTCATTACCTCTTCTCAAAACTGTCAAGCTCAGGAAAATGGAACATTTTCTCCAACTTGGCTAAAACTCATTCCTCTTGCCTACTTCTCATTTCTCTATAAATTCAGAATCCTAGCGCAATGCAGAGCCATACAAGATATCCTCCCACTTTCAACAGTCCTTTTATACTATTGTCATATTGAATAATTTTATAAATATTAATATTTACAAACAGAAAAGTCCACAACACCATTCCAATCAAACAAATCAGTGAAATAGAAAATAAAGTTATTGGGACTTAATGCCATCTTAACCTCTGTCATATCTGATAAAAGCTTCATGATATACACTAATGTACATGCAAATGTGGGCCACATAAGAGGCCATTATGAGAAACCCTGAAATACCCATGCAGACACAGGCCTCTTTTGCACACCGGCCACTGACTTACTCTTTTCCTTTAAAAAGTCTCCTGAATTTCAATAAGATTGAGATTTTAGTCAATAAGAGTAAGAAGTTAGGACCCTAAAAATGCACTACTTCTTATTACTTTCTGTATGTATGTATGTAAGGTAAAGATAGCAAGGCACACTACTATGCCTGTTGTACTGCAGTTCAGTGGTTAACTTGCAGACTTCACAGTTGTAGACCGCAATCCTTTACGGAACCACACAAAATATTTTAAGTTTGATTCCCTTTCCAGGCATATAGACAGAGGTCCTTTTTCCCTCTATTTGTGCTATTAATCCACCTAAGAGTTCAGTCTTTGTAATCCTCTAAGTCTTTGTGTATGTAAGTACAGCAAGTCTAGCTCAAGAGGGTAGCCATGGCATCCCCTAGCAGTCAGATTTAACCTGCACCACTTTCTCCAGTCTCCCAAAGCTACTGTCTTCTACTCTGAAGCTATGCCTTTACTGTTGTTGTATACTCTGAGAGGCTGCCTCTGGAGAACCAGAATGTGGTTCTGAGTGCTCGGCTCCCCTCAACCCAATCTGCTTAGACTTGCTTGCCCTCTGACTCAGCCTCATCTCCAGTCCCTATCAGCTTAGATCATGGCCTCCCTGCCGTGCTTGCCCTAAAAGTCTTAATCATGGCCTGCAGCCTTCCCCATAGCCATGCTCATGCCTCACATGTGTCACCCAATCTCTGTCACTAAATCAATCCAGCTCTTCTGGCCCTATGCCCTCAGTCTTGGCATCAGCTCCTCTGACTCTCTTTCTCTGAGCTCCCAACCCAATCACAGACTCAGCCCCTCTCAGGTTTTTGTTCCTCTGTCCTGGCACGAGGTATCCTAGACTTGGCTGTTCCTTATTCAGGCTTCAGCTTTCAGCATTGACCCAGTCACAGCCCTGTTCAGCACAGGATCCCCAACAGAGAGTGCTTCTAGCACACTGCTGCATAGCCTTCTTATAGCTATCAGGTCCTTATACCCAGAACCCAAACCTTAGGTTAGACCCAGAACTGAAACCATAAGCAAATTGCTTCTAAATAAAATGAGTCACAGTCCCACAGCACCATCCTGACCTGCCTCCTCTTAGCTCATTAGGGTACTTTGTGGCTGTGGGTCTACCTCCAACAGTCTAACTCACCAGGAGCTCTTCACCCTGCAACAGCCAGGGCAGCCCTGGCACAAAGGCTAGTTTATATTCCACACACACTCTCCCCTCAAAGTGCCACCCCTTCTGGTCAAATAACCTCCAGCCCATCACAAGAGCCTGTTCCTCTTGCACGACAATAAGTATTATGGTGAAACTTTCTCCCTACTAGTCTAAATAGGCACCTGTCTTACGGCTGTTTACTGTTTGGCAAGTAGCTCAGCTTCTGCTGCCCTCCTAATTGCAGCTTTGCTCTTCTGCCCCTACCATTTCTTAGTAGCAGGGGCTAAGGGTGCTTGCTACGGTAAGTAAAGAAGAACTTCCATTCAGAGCATTTTGAAGTTTTTTGACAACAGAACTTGCCATGAAATCTACTCTTTGCAGAAGAACTGCAGGGAAGTATAGAAATACAATCATCCCCATTTTGTAATGGAGAAGTGAGGCACAAAGTGTGGGATTTTCTAAAGGCCAGACAGGAAGTCTGTGGCAGTGCCAGGAAGTGGCCTCAATTTTATGACTCCCAGTTCAATGCCTTAACCATGATGCTATGTATCTCCCCTGATTTTATTTCTCCATCCTCCTATTCTTATCACAGAATATAGATCTCACTAAAGAGATGGCGTATTGTTTAAAACTCGGTCGAACCCAAAGAAAGTTAGCAAAGCCTTTTCTACTAAAGGACTGTAGTCCTGTACTGTAGTCCTGTACTACACATGGGAATGCAAGATTTAATTAGTGACTAGATGTATTTGTTAAACCCTACTAAGATTGTCAGATTTTCTTGTAAATGGCAGAGACTGCGTGCATCTACACAGGCCCCTACAATGCCATTGCTACTGCACCAACATTTAGTACTTCTTTTGGGTAGTACTAAATGATGGTGCAGTAACAGCCTATACTGTGCCGTGCCGGCGGTGCACGGTTATTTTTAGCCGCTACGTTGCCATAGCAACACTATCCCAAGGGAGCAATGTTGCTATAGCAATATATCTGCAGCATCACAGTTGGTGCCTGCCAATGCTATGTCACTGTAGCATGTCACTATGGTGTAGCATCACATGTAGATGTGATCACTGATTCTGATCATTACATCACTAACAGTTAAGCATGTGAGAAAAAATTATATAAATGCTCTCCTAAGTTGGAAAGAGAATTACATAAATTCTCTAACCAAAATGGATCTTCTTTTAAGCACATTCAGTACAAGAAAATTTTTTTTATTGATGATATACTGCCTCATATAATGAAACCTCAGCTACTATACTCCTTCATTCTGCCTACTAAACTCAATATATGACTTGCAGTTTCAGCTGACTTGAGAAAACTTGTGTGGGTATGTACGTCAGAGAGATAAGACTAAGAGAGGCAGAGGGAAAGGCAGATGCTAAGTTTTAAGCAGAAAGGACAGTCCTTCATCCACTCCAGTGGACCCCTTTCCCCCACCATTAAACCCTGCATCTATTCAAATCAATAATAAACACCCACATGGGTTTTAAAAATTTAAACTAATGAGCCTAGTTAATAAGCCTTATTGTTAGACCCATTCTTCACCTTTTATCCATTTAGGTTTTCTTGTTTATTGTCTGAGTTATCCTCTATTCTTACCAAATGTTCTACTTTTTTTTTTGAATCACCCCCTTCTTTTGAAAATGTAATGTCAGATCAAATAATTTATTCTCTCTGTTTGTGGATTATTCTCAGCTTGGTCACATAGTCCAATTAAATGGTGCAGCTTAACTGTATCTCATTCAAATTTGAGTCTGCTTAATATTTCTGCTATTCTGAACCCAGCCCCAAATTGATGATCTGCAACACTCCACATGGATTACTGAGATGGCTGTTTCTCAAAGTATTTTGGTTGGATGAATCCCCTTCTATGAGGCTTACTATTAATTATGTTAAACATGCCATTAGTTATTTTTGTGACATTTGAGTCATTGTCCTTTGATTTTGTGTACCCTAGTTATTTTTAATGTAATTTTTAATCGTACTTCTCATTATTCTTTGTGTATTTTTTATGTTTCATTATGGTTAAGCAATGTTTATTTAAAATATTGATGTATGTCTTGTAAACTATTGGTGTATGTGGTTAAAGCATTTGTTTTTCATCTTGTTTGAATTAAAAAGCTAGGAATTTATATCAACCAAAATAGACATTATATGATGTCTATTTTGTAAGAACCTCCTCTTACATCTATAGAAAAACAGATTTATAAGCTGAAAACTGGAAACTACAATGCATTTCCTAAAGCCAAATATTCTCTCTCAAACCAGACAGAGGCAGCAGCAGCAGGAACTATAGTCCAATAATTGTTTTATTGCTACAGCTAAGACTTACGTATCCCTGATTTACTGTTGGGCTTAAAAGCTGAAATCCATCATTTTGGCCCCCTTCCTCTTCTGTTTGACTTTTAGATGTCCTTTTGGTTCAGTCCTTGGCTATAATAACCAACTGTTTGGACTGTTATTTTGGTTACTGTTGTAGCTGTGACTCAGAGGCTCTGGCTAGAGAACAATGGAAAATGTAGAGGTTACACCTTCTGATTTTGCTTGTATTGTTGACTAGACTGTCTGGTTTCTAGACACTGACTTAGGATTTGATAGCAGTGGTTAATTATTTCTTTCCCTTCAACTCTGTTAATATTTCTGACTGAAAACTCTTCTGTTTTTCTTTATTATTGCAGGTAATTTTCCTTTTATAGCTACACCTTTTGGCATTTTTCAATTATTCATCTATAATGCTTGGAATGTGATCATTGCACAAAGACCTAGCTAATTCAAAGCCACCATTGAGCCTTTACATATTCAATTCATCCTCATTTCCTATGCAGCTTGAAATCTCAAGCAGTTTGAAGTCTCTTTCTTATTAACCACTTTATCTTTTACATTTCTGGATAAGTTACACTTCCATGTAATAAATCTTGATTTCTGCTTTTATTGAAGTCAATAGAAAGATAGCTTTCAAGTAGGAGTTAAATCATTCTTGTATTGTCTTATGTACCTATTTTTTTAGACACCAGAACAAAGGTGAAATAATGCAGACACATTTTACTGTACGATTAAGACAATTAAAACCCACATTTTTGGTACTTAGGGCATTTGTACACATGGTTTTGCTATAGCTTTGGGAGCTTTTAAAACACTTGGCGTTGTGGTACATGCAGTTGTATAAGTGGTGAAATGCGCTGAGAAAATGGAGGTGGCATGCTTTTGAACTAAAACATATCAGAGGTATTTTAGTTTAGAAGCACCCCGCTGTCAGTCATTTTCTGTGTGCTGACATGCATTTTGCCACTTATACAACAGCGTGTTAGCTTGTGTGCGGAGCAGACTCGATTAATCAAGTCTGTTCTGACCCACTGGATTTTCAGTGCATTATGGAATGAAAAGTTATGTGTATAAATGCCCTTAGATTTTAGATACACATATGCATAATGGATAATTACACTAATCCTGATAAAGGTATCAAGTTTAATCATCAATTCTAAGTTTCACAGTTTCTTCCTTAAAGTTTTTGTTGTGTCAGCTAAGAACCTAAAGATTAGCTCCTAAGTTTATATTGATGTTCATGTAGAAGGGATGTAATTTATGGAAGTGTAGGAGTTCCCCTTCGATGTCAGCTGATAAGTCTGCTGTGTGCTCGACAGTAACCACAGGGGGGATGGATGCCCCTTAAGTGACCACCTCATTCCAGGTTCGGCATATGAGAACATGAGTAGGGGATGGTGTTTGCTCAAGAACATCCCTTTAGGGATGTGCTGTTATCTCAGTGGAAACATACCCAGCAGGAGCCAAAGGCTGCTCAGCCCTTTCAAAAGTCAGGCCACAAATTTAGAAGTTGCAACAAGACTGACCGGAGGGCAGCCAAGGTGAACACTAGTAGCCAAACAAATCCTGTCCCCTTCTCTGGCTCCTTGGGGTATCCTCCTCAGGACTCTGCCTGCCTGGCCTTGATCTAATCTTTATGTTATATTGGGAAGCTGCTCCTAAAGTCCTCAACTGAGCTTCTGGGATTCTGTCTTCATCCCAGCTTATCACTTAGCAGCACACCCAAGTTCTCCTCAGGCCAACAGGCCCTAAATGCATTGTTCAGCATGCTATGCCCTGCTGGCCCTAATCATTGCCTTAAGGGCCTTAAGCATGGCCTTCAGCCACCTCCCTAGCCATGCCCATGCCTCAAGTGTCTTTCCAATTCTTTCAGTGGACATTCTTGGACCTGCCTCTTTCATTTGTGCTGTGGGCCCCTGACCCTGTCTCTGTCACTTGTGCTTTGGGCCCCTAGCTCTATATTAGGTTCATCCCATTCTTGCAGGGCTTCCATTTTTAGCTGCTACCTTCTTAGCTGTAGTTTCATACAGCCCACTGGGTCCCAGACCTTTGCAAGGCACTCCTTGGACCTTAGTCTCTTATATTATAGAATGCCTCCCATGTGTGGCCTCCACTGCCCCTGTAGCCACAGCCAAATCTCTTGTTTCTTAAACACAAACACAAGCATAAATCCACTAGTCTCTAACAATCTCATACCCCAAGCATAAACCCACTGATTTATACTTGCAGAAAACCTCTTTCTAGCTTTTCGGTTTCTCTGCAGCTGCTCCTGCTGACAGGAGCTTCTCTTCTTCAGAATATCAAGGGCCAACTATCTGGTCTGGCTCAGGGCTGAGCTTATAGCTCCCTAGACTCCACCCATTTCCAGTCACATGACACCCCCCTCCCCCACCTTACCTCTTACGTACGCTAAGCCCAAGTGTCCCTCTTTAACTTAATCAGCTGCCTGCTCTTCTCTGCTGCAGCTTGCACAGATCAGCTGCTTACTCTGACATAGTTGGCCTAAGCTCAACTGTCCCCATCAGAATGCAGCTGGAGGAAGAGGAG
>NW_017728906.1:32286605-32300263 GCF_001723895.1 Crocodylus porosus
GGCTGGCGGTGGCCAGTCCCAGAGCAGCGGCTGCACACAAAGCATTGACATGGGATGGTGGTGGCAGCTGCCACGTGCAAGCTTCCCCCTCTACTGCTCTGAGACTGGCTGCCACTATTCCCTGATGCAGTGTAGTTTTAAGAAGTGCCAAATTCTCAATAATTCTAGATTTTTGATATCTGGATATATGAGGCTATACTGTATTAGACCAATTTTAGTTTTACCCTTAATGTCCAATGTCCTTTTACTTTAATTTTTTTCATAATATTAATGCATATTGAAGTTGTATATTAGGGGAAAAAACTCTCATAAAGAGGGTAGTAAAACACTAGAACAGGTTACCCAGAGAAATTGTGGAATCTCCATCCCTAAAGGATTTTAAGACCTGACTAGACAAAGTCTTAGCTGAGATGATATAATTGGGGCTGGTCCTATTTGAGCAGGGGTTTAGACTAGATGATCTGAAGTCTCTTCCAGCCTTCATTGTCTAGGATTCTATACTAAAAATACTCCATCATCTTTTACCTTTTACATCTTTATTCCATACATCTCTTAACTGGTGATTTTTGCATCTCTCCTCCCATAGTGTTTTCCACATTAATTTTGAAAGCTAAGAAATTTGCACTGAGAGCAGCATATTCAGTTCACAATAAAATAAATTCCACAGACCTTCTTAAAAGAAAGTATAAACAAAAACATAATAATCAACTTTTTTGGAGACATTTCTTCTCTGATGTTATCCTAGCACAGTATATCGTTTTTCACAGATGAAATAACAAGTCCACTTGTGTGGACTGTTGATGTCTGAAGGATACTAAGGGGTACTTTATTCATTCAATAAAGATGCCCACCTATGCAAAATCCTGGATATGAGGCAATGTAGTCGTGCTAGAGTGATCCTTAGCACACACCAATAAGAAGGTATGACAGTGTCTCTGGGCCCATAATCATGGCTGCTTTACGATGGCTGTACTGCCTCCCTTTAGGGACAGAGAATTAGTGGACATGAGACAGAAATCAGTGAACTAGTGTGTGCTTCACTAGGCATAGAAGTAGTAAAGACATGCCCTAGGAAGCTCAGCAGTCCCAAAACATAATTACTTGCTGTACTGAATCAAAACAAAGTACCATTAGTAGAATGTTTCTTAGAGACTGAATAATTCCACAGTGATCTGGTTTAAGGCCTTATTTATATCATTATATTTTAAAAATCTGTTCTTTGCTTTTAGCTATATAAGTGGATGTGGAAAATGGCTGAATCTCTTTACTGGGAAGATCTCACAAGCAATAAAATCAAGTACTTTCGCATATCATCTTACCTAATTTCATTTGTTTCTGCAATAAGAAAGTCAAATCCTACTTAAATTACCCTGATGAATTCCCTAGTGATGTCAATGGGAGTTTCACATGAGTAAGTGAAATCACAAATAGGGATTGGCCCTAGGAATGCTAGTAAAACAGACTTCTTCCCTTCATTCCTTCCAACCTCTTGCCAGTAATTAATACCATAGACATTTTAGTTATACCAATTACTGAAGTTCAAGTTGTGGCAAGTTCCTCTTTCCCAAATTCATGGTTGTCTGTATATTTACTTGACAACAGCTCTGCGTGTATTTTTACCCTCAAATTTCCTCTTTCATTTTACTCAGACTATTTACTGGAAGGCTAAAAATAGGTTATGCTGTACTCTAGACTTGTTAATGAAGAACTTTAGTCCATTAAGAACTTTTTCAGATATTAAGGTTTAAATGGAACCCCAGGCAGTTGGGTGCCCAACACTCAGAATGGAAAAATAGGAATCTACTTCCCGTTGACTCCTTTGGAATTCCCTGCCTTAACACATTATAATCCTCCCTTTGAATGTGTATAATGGCACTTACATTAATATTAACTGGAGTGTACTATCCTCATGAATGGTAGAGATTAATGTCAGATATTATCAATAAGCTACTCCATGAAGCAGTATTTCAAGTTTTCTCCACAAAGTCTATCCTGGCACACAAATAATGTTCCAATTCTCACTCCAGGTTCCTGAGGTATATAGCATGTGGGAAACAGCACATTTTAGGCTATGAACAGCCATAACTTCTAAGCATTTAAAAAAAAAAAAAAGAGAGAAGTGGAGTGAGGAAGTACTGCCTTGGAACATGCACCAGTTGTTACCTTGTACTGGTTATGTCTGTATGCTTCTTTTGCAAGGAGGGCAACATTAGGCCAGTTTCATTTGGGCTCATTGCTACAGGGAAGGGCAGGGGCAATAGTTACAGCCTAACAGCTAGTATCAGTATATGATACACATAATGGCATTCATGTATTTGATATTCATATATTGTTACCTAAGTAACTGGTGAGTCAGTTTGGAATAGGATCAAGATCCTGGGGTGGCTGTGATGCCCACTGGTGGCCACTTGGCCCTTGGCCTCACTCTGATTCCTAAGGTGCCCTCCCTTTCTACCTTCCTGCCATGCCTTGATGTTACTTGCACCGGTTTGGGAGGCTGCCCCCAGGACCCCAAAGCAAACCCAGCCTTGTTCCACCTTGCCCCCGGGACACTATAGAGCCAGGAAGGCCATGCTTTCTCCAGGCACCAATTACCTTATGGGCTATTTGTGGTCTCCTTCCATTCCAGCTGCAAGCCCATTCCTTGCAGTAGTTACTCCATGTCTATTTTGGAGAAGGCCCTCAATACAGCTTTTGGCCTTCAGGCCCTTAATTTTTGTTTGGGCCTCAGCCTTCCTGGCCTTGGCCCATTTATTTTGGTTGTGCCCCTACCCCCTGTCCACAGTAGAAAAAACTGCACACTGCACTCAGCAGAACTCTAAGGTTTTATATTCCTTAAAAACGAAAGGACCTGTACTATTCCAGTTTCATTATGGGCTGCAGTCACCTTCAGAACATGTCCCACCAACTACACAGTTTGTCCAATAAAAGATATGACAAAAATCCTTATTTCTCATGCACATTTAGAAACAAATTCCAATTCTCATCTAGAAAGAAAATGGATGTAGTACATGGTGGTTCCAC
This sequence comes from Crocodylus porosus, assembly GCF_001723895.1. Classification (NCBI taxonomy): domain Eukaryota; kingdom Metazoa; phylum Chordata; order Crocodylia; family Crocodylidae; genus Crocodylus; species Crocodylus porosus. Next base: position 32,289,630 of record NW_017728906.1, read on the forward strand.
AGAAAATTCTGAAGGTGAAGTCACCTTGATGAACAGAGACAAGACTTTCGTTATGTCTCACTAAAATGTATGTTAGGCACAGAAGTCAGCACATAGCTTTGACCAAATATACAGAATAGACTTTCTGTACACCAAAGCACCCAGTACTGTTGATGACCTGACTACAGTGTCTGAGAGACTTCAGGGTCTAGGAAAGCACGCATATATGGATTTGTTCAGTCAGCTGTAATAACAAGATGCAGAAATTTTCAGTGACAGAAAACTAGGATGTACATAGAGAGAACTAGACAAGAAAGAGCAATAGCCAAAGTCCTTGAGCCTATTTTGTGACATAATAACTTGATCATCACACGCAAGAGAAAGAGCAGGATTAGAATGTTTGGATCCCACAAACCCTAAAGTACTATTGCCTCAGTATTATGTGCACACCAACAGTGTGCAACTTCTTCAGGTTGTTGGTGAAAGGAGATTTAGTATCCTGGATGAAAAACAAGGGATCTATACTACACAATACAGTTCCAGGTAGAGGGACCACAACTAGCTTTAAGTAAGCTATAGCCTCCTATAAAGGAAGGCAGAAGGAAGGGAACAGCTGCATTTTACAGACTAATTCAAAGGAGAATGAACAGAAGAATAATAAATTAATGTTTTAAGGTCAGAAAGGTAATATAATCTCATTTTTAAGAGCTTCAGGCAGAAGCATATCCACCACTTTCCTTGATAAATTGTTTTAATATTTAGCTATCTACTCTACTAATTAGGTATCATGTCAAAGTTGACTTTGTCTATCTAAGGATTAAGTTAGTCCTACTTGCCACAGCCTTTCCTGTACTTTGGAGGCAATTATGACAGCTTCCCCGTCCTTTGATAAGTCATTGTCTTCCAAGACATCCCACATCCTGCTGATAACCGTGTTTGTGGTTTTTCATTCATTCCTATTCTTAGCTATGTTAAATAAAGTGTAATGATGGACTGCAATTTTAAATTAGGCCATTAAGATTGCTCTGTAAGTTTCATGTTATTTACTATACCACCAGTCTTTTTGTCACCTATAAACTTTGACATTACAAAATGTATTATTATCTAGATTATTTATGAAATATTAGCATGTTGGGAAAAAACAAACAAAACAATCCCTGGGGATTCACCTAGTACAACTCCTGGTAACTCCCCTTAGTAGGAACAATGTTTTCCCAGTGAGCCAGTATCTAATCAATCTAGTGCATGTCCTGTTATTTTCTCATAATGTAAATTTTAGTTAAGTTATAAAATGCCTTGGAGAAATTAAAACATAAAGGCCATGTGTTATCAACCAGACATTTACAGTATCTCCAGATATATCTAACTTTCTGCTAAGACCTATTTCCAGAAAACATGGTGGTGAACCTTAATTATATTTTTAGTTGCTAATTTCTTTGCTAAAAGTACCCTAAAATGCACTGTCTATTATTTTGCCAGTGCCTGATTTTAGGCTCATCAAGCTATAGTCTCCAAGAGCTTTCTTTTTAACTATTAGAATTATTTTGGCTGTCATCCACTCCTTAGAAATTTTCCCATCTTTCAAGATTTGTTTTTTAAAAAAAGCAAATCCTCCACAAAGTTAGTGGTTCAGATTGTACCTTAGCTAGTTCCTTTAAGATTCCGGGAGACTAGTTTTCTGTTGGATTTAAAAGCATCCTATTGTAGAACATGCTTTTTTGTTTCAGATACGAAGCTAATAATGTGCTAACAATGTGAGTATACTTTTCCTATTTTACCATACCATGTATGAGAGATATCATTTCAAACACAGTGTGTGTCTACACGTGCATACACACACCTATCTATCCATGGCATATATGCCTTTTCCATTGCACTATGCATTATTTTACTATCTGCACACAAAAAAGTATTTATTACATTTTGTTTCTGCTATGTTTTTAAATTCTTATTATTGCTTTTAATTCTCTCAGACATTTGATATCTCATTGGTTCCTTTAGCTACCCTGCCTATTCACTTGCATTTCTTATTGGTTATCATTTTTGTCTCCTTTCCCCATCTCCCCAGCCTTCTTGTATTGATTTTTTGTAGGTTTTTTGGCACCGTGTAATGGGTCTTTTGATTCAGCACTGAAGTATGGGACTTGAGGGTTCCAGTAGAGTGCATACAGTTGCCTTTATAGGTAAGAGATCTGCCCATCTTGAGGACTATATATTAGATAAGGAAGGGAAAGCAGGCGAGTTAGGTCCAAAAAAGCACAGGGTGAAAGCTCCAGGGAGATGGTGCTGGACAGCTCCCCATGGTCAAAGGAGCCAACAGAGAAAAAGCCAAAGCGGTAAGCCAGAGAAACATGCCGAGATGACCTGGGGAGCTAAGAAGATTGCTGGTAAGCAGAAGTGAGAAGACAGACTCATGCCAAAGGGAGCCAAGTACTCAAAACGTCACAAGGAGAAGTGTTAAACTGTGATAGGCTGTAGCAGTATATGCATAGTCAGGCAGGGCCTCAACCACGACCCAGTCCATCAGGATAGACTCAGATTCCCCTTTATATTTCCCCCTTCCCCATTTTAAATGGTACAAGAGTACTGGCTGCTAGGAAAAAATAATGGGCAGTTGCTGGAGGTGTTTGAAGAGTACACTATAAAAGACTATTGGGACAGCATAGAAAGAACTTTGAGATTGAAATAATTAATAATAGTCAGGACATGCCTGTCTGGAGGAAGTGCCTGAGTACAGGCTCAGAGATGATAGGGTCAAGATTTTCTAGCCACACTGTGCTGTATTTTACCACATTCCCACCCCCACTCAAAAGGTACAAGAATACTAGCAGCTGGTACTTGAGAGATTGCCTAAACAGAGTTACTTTTTTAACATATTAAACAAATGCCAACAATAGATTATCATATTACAAGCTAAAACAACAATTCAGCTTTTTAACTTCTGGGTCCAGTGCATGGAATTAATACAGCATTTTCCCTTTTTTGCATATAAAGCCAAATCAACTCCTGTAGTTAAATGGATGGAAACAGAGCTTTTTTGTTCTTCCACCAGACAGGCACTTTCCTGAAGGACATTTTGGATTTTCCTCACCTCATAGTTTGTTACAGTGGCAAACCTGCAGTGCAAAACTTTAATTAAATTGGTTGACTTCTTCCTTAAAATCTTCTTCAGCTATCCCTCAGTGTGAAGATGATGTCTGCTGTGGGATGGGGTGGAGATTACTGGAAAGTCTTAACATGGCTGAAGAGTCCAATCTGTGCTCTGTTTAGCACCTGTTATTACAGGTACTAAACTTAATGTCCCATAATTAAAGCATGTGTACATGTGCTCACTGTGTGTATCTGTCAAATCACCATCCTGATTCCTGTAGCATCAGCCCATAACAACATGTTAAACAGCTACTAAAAAAAATGTGCAAGAGCCCAATCCATTCTTTGCATGATTCCTTGCATTTTCAGGTCATTAGCAGATCTTACTATTCCACCCACATGTAGCTACTGTTTCTCAGTAAACATATATTTAAATTACATCTGATAATGAAAAACGTAAGGTGCCTTTACATGTGCTCCAGGGTGCAGGGGGGGGCTTTAATTAGAGTGGCTCTGAGAGCTGCTCTAATTAAAGCACCGGCAGCATCACATCATGTATTTGGTGTCCTACACTTCAAAATGGTAGTGTGAGAGCTTTAATTAAAGCACATCAAATCATGGCACAATTAATCAAGTCTCTCTAATGTGCTAATTAGCATGCATCAGAACAGACATCCAATAAATAGGTATAGGTTTCAATAAATAGGTGTATAGGTTCCAATAAATGCCAAACTAAGCTAAGCTAATAAAATCATGTTACAAAATATGTTTAGAGTAAACTGGAGAAAATGTAAGGCAGCAAAAGACAGAGCTTGAGTGCTCTAAGTATTGAAGGATATAAATATTCTGAAATTAAATGAAATTTTTGTTGCCAATTAGTTCCCAAATTAAAACCATTTTGCAGACATACAAAGGTAATAAGCAAGAATTCGTGCTAATTTTCCATCTGCCTTAGAAGAATGAGAGTTTTGGATAGTTCCCAGAGATAAAAGTTATGGGTTAATCCAGAGAAAGTACCATGAATCTATGAACAATTTGTCAAACATTCTTGCTGACCTTTAATACTGAATGAATTATTCTTTACAGTGATGTAACTGGGATTTTATGTACTCATGACTGGATTGTTAAAATATGTAATTTATGGTGTACTCATAGAAGATATGATTTGGTACATCTGTGATAAGAAGCCAATTACAATTAATGTGCACCTATATTTAGAAGGCCTAAGCTACTATTTATTTTATCAACTCCCAGTGTGTCTTTTTTTAGGTTGTGGACCCAATTATAAGAGGATTTTAATGTTTTGTTGAATATTTCTAAAATTACTAGGCTGACTTTTAAGTAGAAGCATATGAAGCGATTGTTAAGCTGTGGAACTGGTATTGTTTGGAAAATTTAGGCAATACCCCACAGTGAGCATGTCCAGATGAGTGGGAACTTGTGTTTCCCCAGCAACAAGTAGCAGCGGCACACCTTGTGTTGCTGCTACTTGTCCCTGGGGAACAGCCATGCCACACGTGCTCTGGCATGCAGCAGGTTACCCCGGGTGGGGTAGGGGAGGCTGGATCCAGCAACTGTGCTGGGCCCAGAAGCCTTACCCGGGGGCCTTTGGGAGCTGCAGGTCTGGTGCTCCTGCAGCAGAAAGCCTGCTGGCAGCTGGAGCATAGCTTTGGCTGGCCAGGCTCTGGTTTTGGATAGTGTGCCCTGCCACCATGAGCGCTGCCCTGCTTTTTTTTGCATGGGTTTTTTTGACCCTGAGATCTCCCAGGGTCAACCCTGCCCCCCTTCCAATGCACTGCAAAGTAGCAGCATGGGGAATGCCTGCATGTGCAGTGTGTGGCACTGCAGACGGGTCCGTGCTTATTTGGACATGCCCAGTGAGATTAGTTCATTTAATACACTAATCATTCAGGGTGGACTTTTTAAGGAGTTTCAGAAGTCAGGTACCAAATTGCCTCTGATTTATAGTGGGGCAGAGATTACTAAATCACTTAGACTACTATTACTATAATCCACTGGACGAGCAAATTCAATTTCTTCATATATTTTCTCTTTAGCAATATGTCTGAACACGCTGTACCTTGTATCATCATCATCCAATGTTTTATTAGTGCCCCAAATGTGCTAGGAATTGTACATATTTATGGAGGAGGATATAATCCCTACCTTAAATGGCAATAGTAATAAATAGGGATTAAAAACATGATTAAGAACATAACATGAAAGCCAGGTAATCACAGAGTAGGTAAAATACATGATCAAGGGAAGTGATTACTCCCCTATATTTGACACTGGTGAGAACACATCTGGAGTACTGTGTCCAGTTTTGGGCCCCCCACTACAGAAAGGAAGTGGACAAATTGGAGAAACTCCAGTGGAGGGCAACAAAAAGGGTTCAGGCCTGGGGCACATGACTTCTGAGGAGAGGCTGAGGAAAATGGCTTATTTAGTTTGAAGAAGAGAAAAGTAATAGGGAATTTAATAGCAGCCTTCAACTACCTGAAGGGTGGTTCTAAAGAGGATGGAGCTAGACTGTTCTCAGTGGTGGCAGATGGCAGAACAAAGAGCAATGGTTTCAGGCTGGAGCACAGGAAGTTTAGGTTAAATATTAGGAAAACTTTCTTGCTAGGAGGTAATAAAGCACTGGAACAGGTTACCCAGAGAGGTGGTAGAATCTCCATCCTTGGAGGTTTTTAAGACTGGGTAGACAAAGCCTTGGCTGGGATGATCTAGTTGGGGCTAGTCTGTCTTTGAGCAGGGGGTTGGACTAGATGTGACCTCCTGAGGACCCTGCCAACCCTAATGTTCTATGATTCTTTGGTGACAAGTAGTCTGTTGACAAGTGATATGTTCTGGTGGAAGTGACAGTTAGAAGAGGGCTCCTTGGACAACCCCAGTGGAAGGAGCTAACTGTGACTGAGGGGAAGTTGACCCTGGGGGGATTTGCATAACAATTTTATGAAGGTTTTTATAATGGCTACTGGTAGTCTGAAAGTAAAGATTCGGTAGTTTTTCTGTCAGTTTCATTTTACCATATTCTGTTGTCAATTTCATCACTTTTTCTGTGTAATAAAACCTTGGGGGGGGGGTTCTATTATTTGACTGTGAGAAAGATGTTGGAATTAACCCATGTACAACATAAGATTCCTTTATGACAAAACCCTGGCATGTCAGGGTGCTCCCAGAGATATACCCTAGGTTTGTGTAAACTTACTGATCCCCCATTTTGTTGAATGGGTATGCCCAAGTTATTAATTTGCCCACCTGGGGCAGCAGTAGAAACAAGCCTCCAGCCACACCACTCCCTGGAGCAGGGCAGATCTGGGCTGGTGGACCACGGTCCAAGTGTGGAGAAGCCCCATAAAGTGCAGGGCTCCCACCCTGTGTTCCCACACCCAGTTGTATGCATGTGGAATCCTTCCCCACCTTCTTCCTGTGGCAGTGGTGGAGCCAAACTGCCCAGCTGTGCAGGGCAGGAGGAAGGGAAGGATTCCCCTCATCTTCTGGGGACAGGGTAGCTCTGGGCTGGGGGATCCTGGGCCTGGCGAAGCCCCTTGAGGTGTTGGACTCCCCCCCTATACCTGGCTGGGGGGGGGCTGGCACTGGGACAGGGGCTTCTTACCCCTCACAGGGGCCATCAGGAGCTTGTGGGAGTGTGCTGGAAAGCCAATAAAGGATGGTCCTCATTTGGCTGGGCTGGGCTTCCCAGTTACTGGCTTGAGAGCCACTGTCTTCTGGCCTGGGCCAATACAGGCCTCTGCCTGCCTTCCTGAAATGAATACTGAACATGAGTTCAGTTTATTATTGGTTCAATCTATGCAGCTGAGCAAAACCTGCCAAGGTTGGATAAATTCCACCTCAAGTTTTTTGACTGTCTGTACTTAGCCTAAGGGTCCTAAAAGTCCATCTTCTCCATTATTTTAATAGATTAATTTCAAAGAACTATAGATTTCTATTCCAGCCTATCTAAGGTCTTCTCTACATTCAGAGACATAGTGACCACAGGATGGAGTGAATTACCCCATATTAAATTCTATAGAGTTCTTATGTTACTCATTGGTTTCCCTTAACTAGACCATTTGTAATGTTGGTATACAAGGACAGGTGTAGCCTCTCTTAAAACAAAAGAAAACAAAACAAAAAACCCAATGAATTCTACATCTAAGTCTTGCACTGGTTGCAATAGCATTAGAATAAACATCCGACCAGGCTTGAAGCAAAGATAGTATGTCTATTAAATTATTTGTTATTAATGTAAGAAGTTAAAATAAGTCTCTGTCTTTCTGAGACTTAGTGAAATTATCATTCTTTAAGTTAAGGCAGAAATTTCCCCCAAAATATCACAATTACTGCTGAGGAGAAAACAAATATGAGAACACTATAAACTGTCCTAGGGATTTAATTTCTTTTTACTTTAAACAGCTCACCTCCAGGTGGAAATATTGTAACTATTCTTACTAGAAGTAGCTCCTGGGACTACCAGAAAGACAGATGTCAATGAGAAAACAATCTGTTTTTCCCAGTGTGTTTACTTTGTGCTTTTACCTGCTCCTTGTGCATAGTTAGTTCTACCATCTTCTGAATGGCCATGATAACACTGAGGTACTGATTTAGGGAGAGCTCGTGCTCTTTCTTTACTTGGCAAAATTGTGCTTACCAGCAGGAGGCAGACAAAGGGTAGATGTGAGAACCTGTGTGTGTGTGATGGTATTGTCCTTCCAGGTTACCAGAGTCTAATAAATAGAAGAAGTGCCCTGTAAAATCAGTAAGCAGGGAGGCAGGATATTTAAGGCATTATACATTATTAAGTAAGCTCTTTCAGAAATTAGGATTTAGAACACATATTAATCTATTTCAAATATTCAAGTTGACAGTTTCCCTTCAAATTCTTTACTGCCACTTTAGTATACTCACGGGAAAAGGCTTAAGCATACAGTTTGTAGCTGGACAGATTAATTTTGATAAGCTGACTCCTTCTGTAAAGTGAAACATTATGCATGAGGTTCAGTGCAACAATCACATGTTAAGAAGCTTTACAAGAAACTTCAATCACCTTCCAAATTCAATTTGCCTTTCCATTGTGCAACCCTATAGGCAGCAATCTTTTTAAAAGACTCCTGACAGCATCATTCCTGGGAAGTCACTGAGAATTGAAATCACTGGTTCTCACAAAGATAGAAAAGCAACACAAAATGAATGAGCTCCTGAATCAGCAGTGCACTTAAGCATGAGTCATCTGTAGGTATTCTTATAGACTCAGACAATTAAACCATTTACATGCTTTAAAACCAGGACAGTGTATTTTCTTACCTTGTAGAATCCGGCCCAGAGGCTGTTCATACCAGTCAGCTTTAACTGGAATAGGGAAAATGAATGAAAGGCATTATCACATCTACGTAAATGGTTGCATCTAATTAGACAGTTAGTGCATCCTGATTCTCTGAGAGAATCTGAACTGCTCCCAACTCTGACATAAATTAGAGCAGGCCCAAGGACCATCCACAACTGAGGGTTGTTGGAACAGTCCAATCATCTCCCCTCCTTTTACATTGCTGTCCACTATCACACATGGAAGTAGTAGTGTTGATTTACAGGTTGGCTACGTAGCAGATTTATGCCCTTTTGAGAATTCCTGTCAGAAAAATTCACAGATGGGAAAATATGGTACAGAGGACCTGGCCCTTAGGATTCAATGCTAGGGGAAGATTCAATAGGATAGATGTAATTTTAGAAAACTGAGTTTCATTGCTTTGGTATGAGTTACATGTGAAAAAATAAAGATTATAAAGAAAAAACTAGAAATGGAAAAATAGACACAATTGAGCACAATATAAGATGCTATATATCATATACACCATTTAGATACAATTTTATTCTATTTTAGGACGAGTCAGTGTCATGATGGTTAATATGATTTCATAGAAATGGAATGTTTGTAAAGCCCAAAATAGTATTGATCATGTGCAGCAAGTGTTACAATAACTTTGGTCAGGCAGTATACGTCCTCAAATTTAGGTCTCAAAGTACATTAAATTGTTAAAAAAAGTTAATGAAGGCATCAGAAGGAAGTTGTGTTTCCCGATTTTTTTAACTCTTGGCAATGAAAAAAACAAAATAGACCCACTGGAAGCTCAAGCTGAGTAAATCAAGTACTAGATGTACATGATATTTCTGTAAGCAGAAGATGCAGGGGGGTTTTTTGTTTTTTTGTTTTGTTTTGTTTTGTTTTTTAAACACATCAAACACAAGGTGCCACTCTTTACTTTCAATGTCCTGTGTTGCCTATCACACTCTTCTATCTTATCCCTCTCATTCACTGTTGCTAGATTGACTCCCACCTCTCATTGGACCATAATACTAGCCTCCACGGCTTACTTGTTCAGATAAAATACATTCACACATCTTCCCATGCTGCCCTTTATGTTGCAACTGCTTCAGGGTAGGGATTGAAATTTTGTCCTGTGTTTCTATAGAACCTAGCAGTAGGCGGTTTCTGTCAGAACCAAAACCAGGAATCTCAAATTTATCCACAAAATGTAGTGGAGATGTCGATTCACTAAAATCAAACCAGTTCTTGTAAGATAGTCAACTGACCCTATAAGTCTCAGTAATACTTGTTTGCCTATTTTTTTACCATGCGTGTGTGCATGTATGTGTGTGTATATATGTATGCATGAGTACACACACACACACACACACACACACACAAAGAAAATAATAAAATCTGAATAAGAAATTTAGAAATGTCACTGTATTGCCTTATGGGAATTGTAATTCTGCCTTTTTTCTCCCACATGACTACAGTTGCTTGGTAAAAAAAATGGACAATTATTACAGAGACTTATACATTCAGTTGAGTATCTTGCAAGAGCTGGTTTCATTTTACTGAATTGACAGGTCCACTACATTTTGTGGATAAATTTGAGATTCCTGGTTTTGGTTCTGATAGAAACCCCCTACTGCTAGGTTCTATAGAAACACAGGATAGCATTTCAATCTCTACCCTGAAGCAGTTGCAACATGAGTGAGATTTTTTTATGACAATTTGTTTAGTAAATACCTATTATGATTAGGGTTGTAGGTTGCAGCATGGCTCTTGGAAAGGTTGGTTAAGTCCTCTTAAAGAAGAAAAATGACAAGCAGAGTTAGAGAGACCACCGAGGATGTCTCATTAATAAAGCACAAATATATCTTTAGGCTACTTTTGGATTTTCAAGTTCTCCTCCTCCTCCTCTCAAGGTAGCAAACCAGTGAAATCAGAGAAAATCTGGACTGGGGCAAGGGAATCTTCAGGGAGACAAATCTTCATTTACTTGCCTTGAAACAACTCTCCTTCTTTTCATTAATGATTAAAAAAACAATTAAAGAAATTAGAAGAATAAAAATTAGAACAAGCTAATGTTGGCGACCGGCACGGACAGCTAGAGACCCTCTGGGTAAAAATTCATGGGGAATTCGGCACAGGGGACACAACAGTGGGAGTCTACTACAGACCTCCCACTCAAAGTCCCAAGCTTGACCAGGAGTTCACCCAGGAACTGACTGAGGCCGCTTGCTCCAGGACC
>NW_017728906.1:32300274-32321178 GCF_001723895.1 Crocodylus porosus
CACCTTCAAGAGTAAATTGGATGCTTATCTTGCTGGGATCCTATGACCCCAGCTGACTTCCTGCCCTTTGGGCAGGGGGCTAGACTCGATGATCTCCCGAGGTCCCTTCCAGCCCTAATGTCTATGAAATCTATGAAAATTACAATAGCAAAAGTTGAGCGTTTTAGGAAATGTCAAGAACATAGTTATTTAAAATGTAGCAGGCAAAACTTAGGTAGAATATTTTTGGTTAGCCTAATGTGGTCTGGTGTGCCAATTTATTAGGAAATCCAATTTATGCTTTTGCAGGTAAAAATCAGACCTAGCACAAGAACTGGATGGCAAAATATTCACCTTGGACAGGTATTTGACCCAGCTCTTTGTGATGAAACATGCAGGAACAGGCAAAGGGAAGGGTGTGAGAGGGGTATGGAGGCTTTGGGCAGTGGAATCTGTTTCTGAATAGACCCATTGATTTTTCTGGTTCCCTCAACGCTGGCTATCCTGAAGCAATCTCATTCAACCCTCAGTTACACAACTCTCCTGCGGCCTTTGGAGTACAATTTCTTCCCCTAAAGCTTGAGTTCAGGTGCCCAGTCTCCCTATTTAAGCCAAATACTGTGAATAAAAATTGGCTCTTAGTTTTTAGGTCATCACCATGGCTGCATTTCTTATGGAACTATATAATTTCTTAAATAAAGGAAACATTATCCATTTTGCCAATATTCCGCATTGGATTGAATTAAAAAGAAATTTAAAAGATCTTGTGGTGAAAAGAGGAATCGACCATCAATTTTCTGGGAAATTACTAATGGAAACGCATCAAAATAAAGAAGGAACCAAAATTAAAACTGAGAATTCTGTCTGTGTATTTTCTTTGAAAAAAGTAAAATGTGGAAGTAGGCGAGACATGGTCAAGCAGAAAGTGCTGCCTCATTTTCTAGGATTCTATGTGGATCATGGCATACAGACACAATACTCTCCCCATCAGCTGGAACATCCCCTCCTCAGTCTCGTGCAAGGGGCATTGGTCATGAGTTACTCCACTAAATCAATAGTAAATTTCTCAGAGAGAAACTGGGAAGCATTTCAGAATCCCTTATAGCCCTTTCAAGATGCCAGTCAGTAAAGGGTAAAGGGATTATCATACTACAAACAAATCAGTTTCCCACGCTATTTTGTAAATTGTCGAAATATAAGTTTGCAAGTGAGTGGCTCATTGAAATCTCCTGCAGAATGAGAGTTGTGATGCTCTTCTAACAAACTCCTCTCCAGGAGGAGTTTTTCTAACAAAAAACAAATGAACAAAAACCTGATTTTTATTGTTTTGTTTTTACTGATACATATTTTGAGGAAGCAGAAATATTATTTTACCCAGCAGGGAATGCAGAGTAACTTGACTCTTTGCATAATGTTTCAGAGACAAAGTGCTTTAAGTCTAACATATCATCAGGCTTCAGGTTTTCTCTATTTAAAAATTGCAGCTTCTCTGATTAAAAAATAGTGAGTTCTCCAATTAAAACCCCCAAAATCCACATTTTTCCATTATGAAAATGAAACATCCATAGATATATATTTTACTATTGTAAAACTAATGTTTTATTGATATTGTTACCAGATTTGCCTGTCACTTTAGGCTGTGATCATTTATTAGGGGTACATTTCTGGGGTCTTTGTAATTCTGTCTATGTGCTGCTTGTGTTACTTGTGTTTCTACATGGAGCTGTATCTCTCCCTTCTGCAAGCCCTCACCCTCCAATGGAGCTGTCTTGCAGGACTCAGTTTCAATGGGGCTGGGTTCCTCCAGTCACCGAATCAGTCAAACACATACACACACAGATTAACTTGACACACCTGATCCAGCCAGGTTGACACCCTCATAAGCCAGGAATCAATTTATTAAGGTAACAACAAAATGCAGTCAGACACAAGCACACAGGTAAACAGAATACCTCCAAATTTAGCTGGGTGTCCAGCTGACACCCTCATGGGCCAGCATTCAGTTCACTAGGGCACGTCTGAGCCAAACTGGGTCAGTCAGCCTGTACAAGCTGATCCCCTTATGTGTCTCACACTCAGCATGTCCCAGTCTTTTGCTCTAACTGTCCTAGTAGTAACCCCCTTTATGAGCACCCACTGTGGTGTTGAGCATTACAGGGATCTTTGGCTTGGGTAAAAGAAGCGTTGCTGCAGAGAAAATGGGAAAGTTGAGGGGAAGAAAGAGTAGGTGACACCCATAGAAAAAGTATAGCAACCAGCTTGACCATTAAAGTTATTTATTGCCAGGTATATGAATGTATGATGACACGGGTAATAATAGCCATACAAGGGAGAGACAAATAAACAGTTACACTATTACAGTTTCAATTAGGATTTTGGGGAAGTCTCTCTTGAATTTGACTAGCAAAAGTCAGGAGAGAGAGAGAGAGAACTCTGGAACTCTGCCAGCCTGCAAGGGAAAGCCTGCAGTTTCCTGTGTTTTTCTCCTTAAGAGAAAATCTGTTTTTCTCCTTAAAATGAGAAAATTCAGAGTTTTCCACCTTTTTCTGTTGCAAATGGAAAGCCCAGATCCCTGGTTATAACTATTACTTAGAAGGTGAGTGTGACAGGTGTGCCTCTTTGGGTCCATCTACTAGTGACCCCACAACACCGATTAAGGGTCCACCGCCCGCCTTCTCACCACTGCCCACTCTGGGGCTGGGGTCAATATACCCCTGAATGTTGTGCTCTCTCTGGCACCAGGGTCTCAACGCTACTGTGGAACCCCTATGAGGCCTTCTCCAACCCCTAATAGCCTCACCCGGTCCCCCGGTGTAACAACAAACACAAAACACAAAGCCCCTGGGCTATAACATAAAACTAACCCATCTGGCCAAAAAACATTCAATCCCTACCAGGGGAAATAATCCAACCCCCAGCAGCGCTCCAGGGATACTCACACAGTCAGAGTTGTCCCTTCTGTCTGCACTGGTCAAGCTCCTCCTTCCTTGGTTGTCAGAGGGGAACTGCCCTCCTGGCCTCCCGCCTGGGTTTATATGGGCCAGGCCCTGCCCCTTCCTGTCAGCTGACTCCCCAGCAGTTGCTCTGGCAACCAGCACCTGTTACTCTGGCTGCCCAGGCAACTGGCAGCTGAACCTCCCCCATCTTGCCACTAGGGTCTCCCCTGAGTTGTTTTTCTGCTCTCAGGAGCAGGACACTCGAGTGCTCTGCGACAGTGAGCTATGACAACTTATCATGACAGATTTTCATTTCTGAAGGAGCTGATAATGTTTGTATTCAAACGATATGCTGGTCTGATCCACCATACAGCAGAAGGACATTTTAGCACGCATTAAAACTTTAAGAATTCTTAAAGTTATAGCCTCGTAAGTGAATAATGGAAAGGCTCTATCTTTGTGGCAGCTTCCAGGAGCATTCTGGTGGTCCCAATAGAGAATCAATTAAACTAAACAATCCTAACATTTTGTATAAATACCACTGAGTTCTATCATCTGCTTTTAGTAGTTGCTGCTACTATACACTAGAGATAATTGTAATGCATGAAGTAAGGTATTTGAGATGAAAAAAAAATGAACTATTTCAGCTCCAAACTGAAGATTTTCAGTTTGGATAAGCCACTGGGATTCCTCCAGGGAGCTGTCACTTGAAGGACTCACATACTCAATCCTCCTCCAGAGATGAGCTACCATAGTCAGCCTAAATTTCCCACAGTGTATTACAGTTTCCTCTCTGGGGAGCCCAGTCCATAAAGGGACCGCAAGCACAGGGCATAACTGACCTACAGTTCCCATTCAGCATCATGTGAATATGTCCCATTTAAAAATATGAAAAAAGTGTTCTTGAATATCAGCCCAAACCCATAATATTTCATTTAAAAAACAAAATGTATCAAATGGTACATATCAACCTGATGCTGAATGGGAATTGTATTTCAGTGATGCCATGTGCTTGTGGCCCCTTTATGAACTGGGCTTCACAGAGTGCGAAACTGGGCAAACATTTTTTTGTTTTTTTCATATTTTTAGTTAAACTTTTATACAGACGGCATACTTTTTTGGGGGGGGGTTAGTAAAAAATCCCATTTTTCAGTACCAAATCAGTTTCAATGGAATTTTTTTCAATAAAAACTACTACAAAACCACAGTGAACACACTATTATAATTTTATTTAAACATTAAAAAAGGAAACAATGGATTTGGAATGACTTACTATACCAACAAGAAACAATCATTTGCTATTATTTAAAAAAATAATGCTTGTGATTGCGAACTAACAGACTGTGCAATTAATCAAAACTGATAGTTTGCATAAGATGGAAAAAATGATACATAACTAGAGGCCCACCTCTGCATGAAGGAATAAGAGTCTGTATATGCAGCTTTGGCCCTACAGATCAGATCAGGATATCATTTAAGCTAATGCCTACATGGCATCAGAAGGGCATGAACACACACTTAAGTGTTATCCTGAACAGTGATACACTCCTGAATCAGAGACTAGAAGAGGAAAAAGAAAATATTTCAATTAGAAATAAACCTTAATAGAAAATTTTGGATGGGAAATAGGAACTTCATTGTTTGAAAATGTATGAAAATTAAAGTCGCTGCCAGCCTTTGCCCCATTTTAACAGCTCTCTCAATGCCAGGGTTTTAGTGATGGCAGAACACCATCATGGACTTCTTTGCACAAGTGAACCCCAGTATCCAAGGAGAAGATACATTTCTTTAGTGAGTGCAGACCCTGGATCTTGGTGTGAAATTTATCTTTTGACATTTCTAATATCTTTGATTCTAACAATGAAAAGAGCAGCCTGTCATGAAAAACATGTCAGCATTTAAATACCGCATTTGTTATTTGTAAAGGGAAATGTTTTTGCTAAAACTTTTACATAAGTATTTTGTAATATGCAGTTTGATTTTACCAAGCCTTTACAGTTTGGAAAACTGTTTAATTTTCTATGCTTTATTACCTATTACACAGACTGGAACAGTTTAATGTAATTTCACCACTGTTTTAGAAATTATATTTCTTGACACACATATTAAATGAAAGGCATGCATACACACATAGTTAGGTGTGCCAATACTATTGGCAAATGTACAGCACTAATCAATGTAGAAAAACTCCAATTTCCCATTATATTTCTTACAAAGCCCCTAAAGTTTTTTCAAATCAACCCCCATGGTTTTCCTGATTACTGGGAACAGGTAGAGGTTCCCAAAGCTCTTTATTCTGTCTTCAGCATCTGCTATATACCCTAAAACTTGATAACTTCTTATAAGGTAACATTTTCAAGAGTCTAAGGCTAGGGACAGACATTCAAAAAGCCTGAGCCTGAATTGATTCAATCTTTGTAGGTTAGTCTAACCTGACTAGGATGAATTGGTTTTGTAACCAGACAGACACCCCAGCAGAGCAGACACATGCCTGCTGTGGCTCAGGCTAGAAGCCCGGGAGCGCTAGAGCAGCCCTCCCTTCCTTCCATAATGCTGGCCAGGCCGCGGCAAGATGGTCTGATTAGGGAGGGGTTCCCCACTTCCTGAGCAGCCCAGCAGGGAATGTTTATCACTTCTAAACTTGTGTTTATCACCCCTTTAAGAAAACAGCAACATTATCAGCTATCTGTTAATTTTGCCTTTGTCTCGTGTGCCATAGCTTGGAGGCAGGCAGCATGTGGTCTGCTAGCTGATGCTGAGGTTTCTGTGAGAGACGGGGAATGCCTGCTTAGCAGAGAGTTGTGGGGAGGGGAGCAAAAGCCAGTCAAGTGCCTACAGTCTGTGCTGGAGCTACAGCCAGGGAGCAGAGGGGAGGGGCCAGCCCAGAAAGCATGCTGGGATGCTGGGGGAGTTTGATGTAATTTAAACCAGCAAGAGGTCTCGGACAAACATTGCATAAACCAGTTTGAGCCAAATCACTTAAGTCTGATACTACATTCAACCAGGTTTATCTCAAACTGGTTTCAGCCATTTTCAAACTGGTTTATGTGCACTGAACATCTGTTCTGTTACAGATTTAAACCAGTTTCTGACCACTTAATCCAGTTTATGTGTAATGTCTGTCCCTAACCTAAGGGCTTTACTGCCCAAGTCTCAGTGAAATTCAATAGGAACTGAGTTGTCAACTCATTCAGTCCACTCAAAAAAGTCCAGTTTTCTTTTCTTCAGTTTTCCTAACTGCATATTGGTAGCTAGAGATGGAGCAAAATCTTGTTTGGGCCTCTCAGTGCCTCAAGGAAGCTGGCTTTCCTTCTTCACGGAGCATCTTTTGCTGGCAATAGCAACACTGCCAAATCTGCTAAGCACAGCTGTGCATCTGTATGTAAGTCAACAGTGACCTATCTGCTAATCCATACTGGGTGGCTGAAAACTGGATATATATGTGCACACAAAACACATTGCGTGTCATATATGCTATTTTCTAAAATGGCATCTTTCTTTCCCTTTAAACAAGCACTGCTTCAGTGGCTAACTGGTTATCACTCACTATGATAACTGATAAGTCTGTGTAATGACCCTTTTCCATCTCTTTGTAAGTTATTTATCCCACAGAGTCAGAGTTAATTTTGCTATTTTTGTCTTTATATAACCACCCAGTTTCAGAGGATTTTAAGCCTCCTCTGCAATTTTTTACCTCAATTCGCCATACCGTCTTTCCCCCTAAAGCTCTATTATGAACTGCTGCTTCAGAACTCACTGGAAAAATGAAACTAATGAGCATTTCTTTTCTTCAAATTTTCTAAAATCAAATCACGACCTTTACAAATCTCCTTCCAGTCTCTCATACAAAAATGGCTTCTGGAAAGGGGCCAGACCCTTTTTAGGAGACAAGCTAGAAGAGACATAATCTTTAATTACATAAAAAAAGCCCCACCTGTATAGTTCCCAGCTGTTTTGACTGTTACTTTCCCACATTAATCAATCCAACAAAACCTGAGTGATAATGGATGTTGCATCTAAAGCAAGAGAACTATGTTTTGTATTGCTTCTAAATCAGCGGTGGATTAGGGCTTTCCATTAAGAGGTTATTTTCATAGACAGGGCAAGCATAAGATTTGTATTTTTTTAACTTCAGGTGAGAAACTGTAAAATACAATTCAGAAGAATTGTTTTTAAAATAAACTGTTATGATGATATGATGGCCCTGTGCTGCATGTTGGAATGCAAACAGTGAGATAGGCTAGAGAGAAACAAACATGAAACAGATTTCCCTCACCATTTTCATATGACCCTACAATCTCAAACTTCTTTATTCCTCCAGAATTTCAGGTATCTGAGTCCCTGCTCTAATAATGCCTCTGAAAAAAAGTGTTCCTCTTACCCTGGGGATCCTGCAGTTACAGATCCCACATCCTGTCTAAATAAGTTCAATTTATAAATGATCACAAGATGCTGGGGACACAGTCACTTACATAATACTGCAGGAGGCTCTGAAGTAGGATGGGCTGTGGGAGCATGTAGAAAGTCACAATTTTCCTCAGGTGACCTTTGCTCCAGAAGGAATAAGTGGCCAGCTTTCTCAAGGATGCACTTCCTAGACAGTTCAAGAGGTAGAAGTTCACCACCTTTTGGAAAAGAAAGACATGAATTCTTGGAGCAGGCAGGTGTTGGGGGACAAGGAAGAAGTTCCAAGGTAATATGGGGGCAGTCCAGGATGTGGCTAGTTAAAGACTCATTTCTGGATAGGAACCAGACAAAGTATGCTAGGACTTCTGGAGAAAACACAGGGACCAGTTGTCCAGCTTTGATTCCTAGCAGCAGATATTGTTTTGCCGGCTCAGTGAAAGACTCTCAGCTTCTCCCCAGACAGGAGGGTCAGTGATCTGTCCTAGCACCAGTCTTAGCTCCAGCTTAGGCTAATCCAAAGAGACTGAACCTGATTCCTGGTGGCAGGGGAGAACCTATCAATGGTACAAGGAGGAACCTGGGACTAGTAACATCCTAAGCCCAGGCTTTCTATTGAGATTACTGGGAAACAAACTCTAAACCGGGGGTTCATAATAGGGCTTCAATCACATCTGGCCTAATACATCCCTATCTCACTGTGGTCAAGGGGATAGTCCTATTGTAGACCATGTTAAGGGAAGAAAGAAAGAGCATCTACTATCATATAGGAGTCAGAGTAAAGCATTTTTCCTCCACCTACAGGTACCCAGGCAGTAGCCTATCAACATCTCCTCTTGAAGGTTCTCCAGGAATATGAACTTAACAAGAATATTTAAATATTTGTTCAGTTGGGGACTGGGACACAGATCTTTTTATTTCCCAGGAACATGTCTTAACTGTCATAGTCCATTCTTATGCACAATGCCTACGCTCACACATATACACTTTCTCACTCACTTGTCAATTTACATTTTAATTTAATGCAAAGTAAAACAACTGTCACAGAAGACTGAAACCATCCACCTTATACCTTACAATTGAGGGTGACAATGGATTTAAACTAGGGCCTCCAACAGCCCAGGTGAAACCACTCAAACCACTAAGGTATTTATGTAATGTTATTGGCCATCTTCTGTGGTACTTAGGCATGTTTTGGTCCTACTAACTTAGTTAAATGGCCCCCACTGCCATTTTGAAGCATGGGACTCTGAATAAATGAGATGCTGCGGGCATTTTTATTAGGTAGGCTGTCAAGTATTTGAGAGATAAGTATTGGAAGACTGCTATTATGTCCCCCTGAACCTCTTGTCAGAGAACAGGAACCTCTGCTATACCACTGCTGTATCAGGATTCCAGTTGAGAAAACAGCTGATGGTAGTGGAAGGGATGTACAAACACCTGGAATTGGTTTGCCCTGCTGAAATTCGCAAAGTGGAGAACAGATAAGGGCAGAAATGGGCATCACCTCTGAAGGTAGCTGGATTATCCTCCAAGTATCAACACAGTCCATGTTCCATGACACTTTTGTGGATGCTTTTCCTAAGGATAAAACAAAGATGGTATGCAGATGAAGACGTCTCTATCCCAGGGATTGGGGATGCTGCCAACCAGGCTCTGTAACAGGGACTCAGAATCTTTCCACAGGTTCCCAGTTACCTACATGTCCCTTACATCCATAAGGGAAACAAGGTCTTCCATCTCAGCATGTCTGACAGGTTGATGTCACCTGTCCCTGCTCCTCTTCAGGCTGGTTTGACTGCAAGCTACATCCATGGTTAGGGGGCTAGTCTTTGTGAATAATATAATAACGTCCAGTTCAGTTCTCAGCTCTGTGTATCCTGTAGAATAGGTCACTTCTGCCAGTCTTAATTTCCTGTCTCTAAAATAAGGATAATAGTTCTTTACCTGCTAATGGAAAGATGATATAATCATCTGTCGGGATAGACTGTGTTAGGGGAAGAGAAGAAAAGGATCAAAATAGACAAGAAAAGAGGACAGGACAGAAATTTTGGCAATAGAAGAACCTGAGGGCTCTTGCCAATGCCAAGTCCTGTGCCACCTGTTCCTCTTCTGGTCTTCCCCAGCAGGGAGCATGGCAGGAGGTTAGAGACGGAGTTTTCCCATCTCATTATAGGCCCCAAGCACTTCAGGAATCTGTCTGCAGGTTCGGAGGTCATGATGTTTCCTGGCAGAGGAGAAGCCGAGAATGTTTGAGACTGTATTAGTCTCTGGAAATGGAGACTCACTCCATTGAGAGGAATGCTCCATAAGAGAAGAGAGGTAAATTCTGACCTGTGCCAGCTTATACACATTAGTAAGCTGAGCCTTACAAAACACTAGTAATACCATCAAGCCAATTTTACAGAAATGACACTGGGAGGCTGGAGTGAGGGGCCCAAGATCAGCCCACAAGCCAGTGTCAGAAAGAAACACTTCTCCAAAAATAAGCAATCTTGTCCATTTCTAGAAATGAGATATGGCTTCACTATGAGACAGTTATATTAGCTGTTTCTCTATTTTCATCACTGCGTTCATAGATTACCTACCAAATCCCCAGATGAAACTAATTAATTTATAAAACAAATTATATGTTATAGAAAATCATCCTCCATCTCTGTGGTGTATAACAGCAAAAATGTGGCTTTGATTCTGATTACAGACACAGGATACAGTCTGTCTAGACCTTCAAGAAATGTACCTCTGAAGCGAGTTCACAACTCTGAAATACAAACCATCTCAAGAATACATGCCAAGAAAGGAAAATAAGAATTACTTTTTCCCTTTTACTTTAATACTCTTGCTTTTGTAACCTGTAAAACTGAAGTTACTCTAAAGCAAGGGTATGGACTGGAATAGCTGGAGTGTATCTGATATTACACTACATATCCCACACTTAGTTAGATATTAGTGGACATTATCCACCCTCCCTAAGCACCTCAAAAAGTGTCATGATTTTCACCAGAAATTTTTGTCAGTAAATAATTACAGCTACATTAAAGGAAAAGAAAGTTGCTTACTCTATTGTCTATGTAAATACAAGACTCATAGGGTGTTTATACACATGATGGGGTTTTAGTGCTTTGGGTTGCATTCTTTGCCCCCTAAATTGAAATGTTGCGTCTTAACTGAAAAGGTTTTATTTTTTATATCACTGTATATGGACATTTGTACATACAACATTTTTTGCCCTTTCTTGTGCTGCAGTGGCATGACTGTTTGCATGAGTGGGGTTTCCAGACACCTTAAAATTGTTTCTGGTGCATTAAAGTAAAACTCCTTGGACATAGTTCAGTTTGGCTCACTCTGGCTTCGGAGCATCTCACTAATGTTTGTAAGCACCTGGTTTTTGAACAAATTAAGCCCGGTCCCTGGCCAGCACTGCAGGGAAGAGGAACTCCAGCTGAATCTTGACTTGTATAGGGACAGAGGAGAAAGGCTCCCTGTGTCCTCTCCACCTTCATGTTCATTTGTGCAACAGCCTTCCACAATTTGACCCAAAGAAATCTGTCCAGATGTCTAAAGCAGAGAAAGAACCTTAAATCTACTACACAAAGATAAGAAGGGAGGGGGACTCTTTTCCTCTAAGAAGAGGAAAAGAGAGGAAATTTGGGAGGAAGGGAAAAACAGACAGGCAGACAGACTGATGAGAACAAATGTGTGTGTGTTCTGGCAATAAAAAGAGAAATAACAAGACACTTAACAGAGAAAGCCAAGTGCAGAAATCTGCCAAAGGTACTGGGAAATTGGTCCAGCCAAGAAATCTGTCAGTCTAATATTCTTTTCCTTTTAAATATCCATTCAGTTTGATGTAACAAAGGATTGAACCCATAAGAACGGAAAAGCATCTCCTCTATTTATTGCAGTCTGAGTCACTACGTCTTCAAAATCAATTGCTTTTTGCATTTAGAGGGGAAAAGACATTTTTGATGTCCTAATTTTTGGCTGCACAAGAATGAGATTCATTAAAGGGGACTGATTTTTGCTGGACCACATGGCACTGTGTGAAAGCTTAGGAGATGGTGGGGGGGGGCAGGTGGGAGCACTGCAAGTACTGGCTAGGGAGTGGAGTGCCATGGCACTCTCAGAAATGGCTGCAGCCACTTCCAGAAGTGTGTGTGGGGGGGCCTTCTCCCTGTTAAGCGGGATCAGCTGAGGGGGATCTCCTCTCCCCCCAGTCAGTGGGATTGGCCATGGGGGGACCCCTCCTGGCTGCTGACTGGTCACTGGGAGGGACATGTGGCCTCCCTGACTAAGGCGGCACCAGTTGCCCATGACTGTACCTCAATTCAAAGTCCTTTTAAAGAAACTTAGCTTACACATCACAAAGTGGAGTCACCCAGTTACTGATTCTAGTTAGACAAAAAATAATTCCATAATTCCATATTTTTTGATTGAAAGGGGGACATTTTTTGATTAAATTCTTCAAACTTCCCAGCATTCACTGAGCTCAACTTATCATATTTGAAAATTCAGGTAATTTAAAACCATGTTAACAGATATATTATAATGTTCTTCATGCACTAAAACTGTTACTGCTAACTTTCAATCAGTGCATTTTTTAGTTATATGTTCTCTCATGTACTTGTGAGCCATTTTTGGTTATATTTCATAGTAAATCAAACAAAGAAGGTGAAGCCAAAAGTAAAGGGAGTATATTAATTATTGGGGAAAAAAATTATTATAGCAAGAATTAAAAATGGCCTCATCCACTACTGTGCATGCACTTCTCAAACTCCAATTGGTTTGCTGAAGTTTACTTTTTGGCCAGCCATTTTACTATAATTCTACCTTGGACCTCATATTTGCTAACAACAGAACTGGAGCTAAATGAACTCTTCTGGGTGCTTTAAGAAAAAAATAAGATATCTCTATCTTTATCAATAGATATTTTCTAACTTTGAAGGATGGAAACAGCAACAGCTATATGAGATCATGAGCAAAATGGTATTCAGTATTCCAATGTTCCTCCCTGGGCCACAGTGCTTGATTCACCTGCCAGTTTTAAAACCTAATCATGGAATTAAATCAGAAGGGACAGCCTTTTACAATCACACAGTTTCCTCCTCACCCCTTTAAGTCAATATTATAATCTTACACACAGTTATGAAAGGCTAACAACAGATTTGACTGATTTAACATTCATTCAGTCTTTGCAGTATGCTTGAACAAATACTGTTGGGGAAAAAATAGCTTATCACTGGGGGTGAAAAAGGTTAATTTAAAATGTTTTACTATACGTGGGTGGAGATTTCCATCATCAGAATAAAATTGTCAATTAGCTATGCTAATACTATTGGCAATTGTTAATGCCATGGTTTTCTATTTATTTCCTCCTATGCATGGGCATGTGTATATACGTACACAGTCTTGCACTCTTCCAGATGAGTCCCTTTCTGAGTTATCCTGTAAAACTCAGGGCACCATCATACGACCACACTAAGAGCATAATAGGGTGCACCTGCTCCACCTGTACTGCACCCAGCTGGAAACAGAGCACAATGCAGCTGCCTTATTTGCAAGTACCAACAAGCTTGTTATCTTGAGCATATTGGGGCAATTAGAGCTTCACATGAAGGCAGCTAGATTGCAGCCATTTCTGGGTGTAGTACACATGAAGCAGGCACACCATGCTTCGGCCTGGTTCTCATGCCCCAAAAGGTCTTCCTTTGCACATCTATTCAGTGTAAGCCCCCTTTTTAGCTTTGAATTTAAAGAGAAAAAAGCTTTCATTAATGTTTCACAGGAATAAAATAGCTTTGCAAATACAAAATAAAGAAAGCTCAACAAGCCAAATCCACAGTATAAATCAACGAAAGCCCATCTGAAATGAATGCTACAGGAACTTCCATCAGGTAAGATCTGACCTAACAAAAACAGGAGAGCTTGATTGAGATAAATGTTTCCTTGCAGTAATACACTAATACATGTGAACCAGAAAGTGAAATACAAAACTGAGTACAAACTCACTACAATGAGACATGTATTTACAGGCACCCTCTCCCTGGGCCACCTGCATTAATGGCTGGAACCATCCCAGTCCCCACGATATTTCCTTTCTCTTCCCATGCTAACTCCCTCTATATTAAGTGACCAATGGTGACAGTTATTAACAGGTTTCACTGTACAAACAAAACTTCCCTTTGTATTTTAATTGTCCTACTTCCAAGTAAAGTGCAGGATATTTGGTGGTGTTTAGTTACCCATGCAGTGTAACTATCAAATCTGACTGGAAACCTTCATTACAGACTTTACCTGTTCTTTACCCTTTAATATGGGTTCTTGCTGTAGTAATTCAAAACTCCTAGATACGTGGGAAGGTAGTAAGGAGTTGTCTCTACTTGTACAGAAACCAAATTGCAAGGTCCCAATAATTATCCAGAGTCCATAGGCAAAGGAAGTTTTGAGGTTCCATTAAGGTTAAAAAAGTTGTAAGTAATTTTTCCCCTTACAAAAATACAGTCCATACTCCTCTAGCTACAGTAACTATATAGAAAGCCCAGATTCCCCTTTACAATAAAGACGGATAGGCAGACTCTGTGCTGTGATAGAGGTCTGCTTTCCTTGATGTCTTTCTTACTTCTTTTTTCTGCTTTTTATATGGGACTCCCCTAAAGGCATGGAGATATTTAAGACCTATCTCCCTAACTTGGTTCAGATTGTCTACTCCTGCCCCCCTTTGCTCTGTATCAGCAACATAAAGCCTTCCTATACACATGCTGAAGGAAGCAGGGGTGGGGCGGGGGGTGGGGAGGTGAGGTGTTACTTGGAACAGTTTCTGGACAGTCACTATAATTTAAAAAGTGCATCATCACATGTATTAAGACCCTGTGCATTTTTAAATAGCTGCAGGATGCTTTATGTAAAGCTCATTCGATGAGGTTTAGATAAAGCGCCCCCACCACCAATTTGAAAGTAATGGGGGCTTAATACACGTGGTGATGAGGCAACACTGGAGTATTATAATTAGAATGAGAACAAGTACACATATAGGCATCCAGATAGACTAAAAGATAGCTTAAAGACACAGATTGGGATTCCTTTTGTGGCAGGGAATCACATTTAGCCAGAAATATGTTTCAGACTTGGGAATAAAAGATATGCTGGGAGACAAATAAAGAACAAAAAGAGTTATGGTCAGAGAATATGTTCCAACGATTCTAACTGGTATACAGACTCCTGACGCTATAGACAGATGGTTATACTTCAGAAGAAATTAAAAGGCACTCAAAAGTATGCTAAGGGACTAAACCATCCCTACCTGTCCACAGGGTTTATGGCAGTATAGAGAAGTGCCATACAACCCTATTTGCCATACAACTCTATGTTGCTACCAATACATAGCACAGTTCTATCGACTGTATATAGCTGCATATATCATCTTGATCCTTAGAGTGTAAAAGGGGTACATTTCAAGGCGTGACACTTTTAATCTGGCATCTAATGATGAAATGACTGTTAAGTTTTGTCTGAACATTGTTTCTGGAAATAGCTTAGTTCTTCTAAGCTTTTGATAATAAATTCTGTTTTTATTACAATGTCAAGTGGAGAAGGGCAATCACTGTTTTTGAAGTATTTATCACTAGACTGGAGTGAAAAAGTTTTGTTTAAAAAAAGGCATAATTTAGATTCAATGTTTATTACTTTCATATGTTCATCACCAGCGCAGTTCACCATCAGCATATGGCAACTTTTATGTAAAGGGAAAAAGAAAATCGAGTAATATGGATTGGAGATAGATGGATGTTTTCAAATACAATAAAAGTAGGTGAAATTTGACTTCAGAAGACAATGGATGGCATGCATAATTATTTGTGCCTTTAATTATAAAATTAGAGCATCCCCACATTTCAAAACTGCATCAGGACACTTTAACTAAAGCTTGTTGAACAACCTTTAGTTAAAGCACCCAACCACCATTTTGAAGCATGGGACACTGAATACATGTGACACTGCAAGTGCTTTAAGCGCCCTGAGATCTGCTCCAGTTAAAAAGCGTTCCACTTCTACCCCAGAGCACAGGTATAGATGCCCAAAGTTTGCAACAAAGTTTTGCCTAGCAAAAAGCTACAAGTTACACACACTCATTTTTTTGTCAAAAAAGGCAACTTCAAGACCACATGGACCTGAAACATTATAAACAAACGCAAGGATTTGGACATAAAAGGCAGCTCATAAAATATTGGTCATGTAATAAAGTTTCAATCTTTGGCTTTCTCCCTTAAGAGTTCCATTTAAGACAGGGAAGAAAAACTGAAAAAATATTGATGAGTAGTTAGTCTAATTCCTATAAAGTGCAGTTTCTTTTTATTATGTGGGGCAATGTACCAATGCTTCCTTAAACCATGGCTTGAAAAAAATGTGACGAAGGAGGCAGTAGAAATAGAATGTTTCCACAGACATTGGGATTGTGTCCTCCCAGTGTAGTATGATGAATTGCGGTACAATGGGACTAGAACATAAATCTCTGGGAGCTAATTTTTAAGCAGCATTTTGACTGCCTAGAGGAAACCAGTGTAGTTTGGTATACTGCTTTCTACTATGCATCTTTTTTTAATTAAGGGGCAGGTTATAAAATCAATCTGCATATACAACCCCAAACATTAATATGCCTTTTATATATAGAATCACTGTATGACATGCCTTTTCCTGAGAAGTGCTACTATTTTATTTTTCATTCTTTCTTGAATGTAAATGAGACCCATGTCAGGACTAGCCCTTGCCAGGAGATCATAATACCCAATGCCTGGCTAGCCTGAACCCACCCCAATTCTTCTGAACTGCCACCCTGCCAAGACAGAACAATGAGGAAGGCGTCCTGAGGCCTAGAGTCCCACCCTTTTTATATTTGTCTAGGGCCCAACCCTCTTGGTCCAGACCTACTCCAAGTGTCAGTCCTAGGTCAGTCAGGCTGTGGCTCCTTGGCAGCAGCAGCTTGGCTGAGGATTAAGCCCCACAATCAGCTCCTGTACCCCCAGCCTTGAAGGGGTTAGATCTCTGCCTTTCTCTCACTCCCTGTGTATGATCCCCTTGCCAAAAAGAGGTTGATCTTGCTGGGCTGTATATGGTGCCTGCAATACAACTTCCACCTCCCCTTACAGCCACCTGCAGTACTCTGGTCAAATAAAAATGCAAGCAACCACTTCAAACTGAAATAATGCCCTTCCCGGCACTTGCAAATAAACTCAACATAAACTGAAATCCTTTATGCCTTCTGGGTCCTGTGGCAGGGTAAAAAGAGAAATAAAGAAAACCTTCTCAGTCCTTACCCACCAGGGTCTCCCTTATTTCTTCTGGACACCACTGTGGTTTGTCTGGGAGTCCTGCCTACTCCCCAGTCAGGTCTAGAATGCCCCTCCAACCTAAGGGAAAGCCTGTTTCCTTCCCTGAGCTTCTCCTCTTCCAGTCAGCCTGGCCTATTGTCTCATCTGAGCACAAGGGTTTCTCATTAGTCCCAGATCTGCCAGTGCCTGCCCTTTGGCTGTAATCCCTTCAACTTCCCAGGGCAGAGCAACTTGTTGTTACATGGACCCTATATTTTCCCCTCTT
This sequence comes from Crocodylus porosus, assembly GCF_001723895.1. Taxonomy (NCBI): domain Eukaryota; kingdom Metazoa; phylum Chordata; order Crocodylia; family Crocodylidae; genus Crocodylus; species Crocodylus porosus. Next base: position 32,317,182 of record NW_017728906.1, read on the forward strand.
GCTGGTTGCCACCTGAGGCTTCTTCCTGGAGACCCCTGCAGTTAACTGCTTTTTCCCCGGGCCACAAAGATCCTGCTCTTAAAGGGTTCTTGCTGGTCCTTATGGCCCTGTAGCCTTCCCACAATAACAAGGCAAGGGTTTCCATGTTACAGACTTCAAATGCCTATGTTGTCATAGGTGGTTCGAAAGCTTTTTGATGTTTGTTTTTGCATAGAACCTTGTTTCAGTGTGTCTCACACTCTTGATTGTATTTATCCTTATAATTCCTCTGGGGAGTAAGGACGTGCTATTAACCCCATTTTATGAATAGGGAACTGAGACACAGATACTCTAAGTGACTTCCTTCAGGTTATAGGATCTGAAGCCCAAACCCCCGAGTCCTAGCCTAGACCCTAACCTAACCTATTTTTCCTTTCTAGCACAGAAAAGAAGAAATATATTTTTACGTGGCATATGCAAGGGATTTTCTACTAAGCAGGCTCACCTTCTAGAAGAATCTCATTGTTATTCATCATGATGGAGATGGATTCATGTTGTAGACAGGCAGAGTGTGTACAACAGCCAATGTATAGCACGTGTATAGCAATAGTGCTTCCCCTGGTCTAACAACTGCTGTGAGATGAAACAGTACGCATCCCATTCTGCCACCTGCCTTATCCCTTGTGTGGATAGAACTACCAAAGAGCAGTTAATTTCCATCAATCGCTCAAGAAAAACAAATATGAGGACTGTAACTAGGATTCATTTCTGCTCCCCAACACATTACCGAAAAAGAGTAACCTAGTTCATATAAAATAATTTAATAAATAAATAAATGAAAAATATAGCCTTAGGAAAACACACTTTGGATCTTAGAATATGTATTGTTCCCACTGCTTTGTATGGTGATAATTAATTTGAGGAAAGACCTCTCCATTCATGTAAGTCGATAAAACATCATGACAAATTTGGGCTTGATTGTTCCATAGAAGGATCCAATTAACATCTTATTTTTGTGTGGTTAATTTACAACAGTGACTCTTGTATAAATGTGTTTGTATTTTCTATTAATATTTTTGTCATGGGGTGGCACCCCAGAAGCGGCCACGATCTCCCCTGGCACCCCTTACCATGCCAAGTTGGCAATCAAGAACCCTTGTTCTCGCCTGCCACGTCTTTGATAAGAGTTATTAAGGGAGGCTGCCTTTTGTCCTCCTTGGCACGGTACCCCTGGCGTATTCCCGCCAGTACCCTGTCTACAGGTGATTCTGGGCACTCCCGCCCCAGGGCTATGCATGGCTCCTACCACCCCTTATACCACGCCCCAAGCATCTCAGATGTACTGGACATTGTTGAGTCAATTATTGTTACCCGCGCCCTCGCGGACACCCTCCGGGTTTGTCTTCTACTTGTGGCCCCACTGGGGCCCTTCTCCCAGTGCTCTCGCCCTCTCTGGCTTCTTGCCGGTGCCCACACTGGTGCTCCTCACAATTGGGGCTCAGGTGGCTGTAGCTATGCCTGGCCCCCAGACCCTGTTCTCAGGACTATGATCCCTATCTGGCTCAGGCAGCCTCAGCCTTACCTGGCCCTCAATCCAGACTGCTGTGCCCTCTCTGGCACCAGGAACCTCCACGCTACTGGGGAACTCCTGTGAGGCCTCATCCAACCCCTACAGCCTCACCCGGTCCTCCAGTGTAATAACAAACAAAACCATAAGCCAATCAGCCCCAACTCAAAACCAAGCCTCCTGGCTAAAATGCAAACTCTAGCCCTCTGACTAAACATCACTCAAATCCCTACCAGGGGTATCTCCTCCCATTCTCCATGAACCAAAGCTGTTCAGACCATCTAGCTTGTTTAGGCTGCTCCAGCAGAACTCCTTCACCCTTTGATGTTAGCAGGGAACTCCTGCTTGGTCTCAGCCTAAGCTGTTTATATAGTCCAGGCCCTGCCCCCTTCCGGTCAGCTGACCGACTGCGGTTGCCCCGGCAACCGGCACCTGTGCCTTTCCTAGGAGCAGGCACCTCAGTGCCCTGAGACAACTTTGTATTAAACATGCTTCATCAGCTGTTCATTACACTGCTTCTAATACAGCCTTTCCATCGTGTGTTGTTGCAATCCTTGATACAATCCATGACCATTGTAAGAAGGGTTTTGCCTACTTCATAGAGGGTGCATCTACACGTGCCTAAAATCACCAATTTAAGGGTGCATTAAGAATGCGGGTCTACACATGTGCTCCCTTAATGTGCCTTAAAAATGGTGATTTTAGGCTAATTGTGCCTAAATTTGATGTCTGCCTAAAGCAAGTATCTAATTTAGGCACGAACAGTTAAGGAACCTTAAGGGAGGTGTAGATGTCTTAAGCTGCCTTAACACTTTGTATGTTGACAGAGCAGGCTGGAGCCAAGCCCACAGGGCCACAAGCTTCTGCAGGGCACCACAAAGAAGTGGTGGGTGCTGTGCTCCATGGTGCAGATGCTGGAGCTGTAGCGGCAGTTCCAGCAGCAGCGGTACGAGTCGTTGTGCCAACTGACTAAGTCCCAAGTTGGTCAACACACTGATATCTACCACTGCTGCCAGAACCATCACTCCACCTCCAGTCTCTGCACCTTGGAGAACACTGTTTCTTTTTCTTTGCAGCACCCGGAGGAAGTGCAGGGCCCTGTGGGCTTGGCTCTGGCCCATTCTCAACCGACACTGGGGAGGTAAGAATGCAGGGAGGGGGTTTGAGTTGGGGCTGGACCAATTGCATCCAGGGGGACTGGAGCTCAGCCGACACCTGCTCAGCCGACACCGGGCTGCAGCACTGGGCTACGCTTCCACGGGCTTTGGGACACCAGCAGGTGGCTCAGTACCCCATGGCTAGGCCCAGCACTGGGTTCTAGTTCTGTTTCTAGCTGCCTCAAGTCACTAAACGTGGCCTGGGGTCTTGGGCACACCCTCTGCTCACTTGAAGCCGAGCTGTCTCTGGCTGTAGTCCAGCAGCCCCGGCTCTGCACATGGCTCTGATAGACCCCACAGCCCCTGGGTGCACCCCATCCCTTTCTCTGCTCTTCCTGGCCAGGAATGCACTCATTGTTTGCACTACCCCGGCTACTTTCCCAGTGCAGCACCTGCCCATCACCCACAGGCCCTGATGTAGCTGCGCATATGGGGGGGGGGGAGTTGCCCAGGGTGCTGCCCAGGGCAGTCTGCAAAAGCACTTGCCCAGTGAGCCACATTAAGACACCTTAAGGTGTGCACATGTAGATGAGCACCTAAATCACCTTAATGCACCTTAGGCTAAGATGCATTAAGTTTAGGCAAATTCATGTAGACACACACCCAGAGTGTATTATATGAGCCACACTGAGCTCCAAAAGCTACAAAAAATGAATTAAAAAAATCAGGAACAAATGCAATTTTCCAAATTGTTCTTTCTGCCATTTTGTTAATCATTTTATTCTCCATCAGAATATATATGTAGGAAGCCATATTCAGAAAAGGAGTAATATTTTCATTCTTTGCTGCCATTTTGTTTAAGCAGTGACTTAGCAAAATGGCCATACTTTACACTTCAGAAATTAGTTTCTCTCTTTAATTTCAATTAACTTCCTGTCAATAAGAAAATCCCACAAACATTATACTGTTCCCTATGAAAGATGCTCTGGGAACCAACAGTTTAATATTCTTTTAACAACTGCCTGTAAGGCTTCAATTCACTGAAGCTTACCTTAAATTATAATTCCACTGTTGTCCCTAACTCAAGTTCTGTGCATACCCAAAAACATATGTTCAGTTTGGTAATATTTTTGACTTAACTGTCTTTGAACACCTACACATTACCCATACCACTTGTACCCACATTCATATTAGTATTTCATAGATTTCACAGACATTAGGGCTGGAAAGGACCTCGAGAGATCGTCGAGTTAAGCCCCCTGCCCAAAAGGCAGGAAGTCAGCTGGGGTCATAGGATCCCAGCAAGATAAGCATCCAATTTACTCTTGAAGGTGTTCAATGTAGGTGCTTGAAC
>NW_017728906.1:32321189-32336322 GCF_001723895.1 Crocodylus porosus
GTGTACAGGCAGGCAAGTGTCCCCTTGGGGGCTCTTGCCTTGCCCACAGATTGTGCCAGGGCTGGGGCAGGGGTGGGCTCCCTTAAGTGCCTTGATCTGCTGGCTTTGCAAGGGTTGCTCCGCGGGCCAGCAGTGGCAGTAGTCCCCCCATCCCCCAGCAGGCTTAGTTTAAAGCCCGGTGGAACAGGTCACCCAGCCTGGCTAAGAAGAGCCTCCTCCCCAAGGGGGAGAGGTGGAGGTCAGTTACAAATGGTTTGGTGCTAGGACTTCTAGGGTTAGATCTGTCAAAATGAGTATTTATTCCTTCAGAGAAAATAAAAAAAAGTCTACTTATTATTTACATTTTTTGCCTTGCTTTCATTTCATTTTTATACATCATCCAGTTCAGAAGTTCATTCAGCAAAATGCCAAACCTTTAAGTACAGTAAGTAAAAAAATCACATTTATATCCCATTTGGAGGGATAGGACAATCAAACCCCAGCCATTTTACTAGTATTGATTCCAAAAACATTTTAGAAAACTCTGGGGTTTATTACTAATGGAATCTCATCTATTGATGCAAAGGAGATATTTCATCACGAAGTAACTGAATAGCAGATCAAGGAATGGAAAGAGCTGGTGAGCTATGGAACTTACCACAAAATCTCAGCAAATCTCAGCAACTGAATTCTGCCTGCTTGAAAAGTTATCAAACCCCTTCAGCCCAGAGAAAGAAATATTAAGGTATACATTATCATGATGATACACTGGGACACAGATGCTTACTAACAACAGACTTGATTTTTCACATCTTCTCCCATGAATGGACGGAAACAGGATGTCCAACAAAGAAGTCCAACTAAGGAATTTTTCTCTTATTAAAGCTGTGTGAAATATTGTTTTCATGAATGTGCTTGCGGTCAAGGAAGTGTCATGTCTTTCACCCTTACCTGAGACTTAACTTACCCCTCATTGAAAGTAATAGCTTCTTTAGCTGTATTGGCTCTAATGCCAAAATTGATCCCCCACTCAGAGTACCGTTAACATGAAAGGAATTTGCCACTTGGCTTACATGGCTGCAAAACCCAGCTGTTTCCTGGGAACCATCCTTGAACAGGTCTATGGACAATGGATCTTGGATGTCTACTCCCTATTCCACCACAACGTTTCCAGTGTTGTTGTTTATTCCTGAAATTCCTCCCTCTTCTTCTACAGTGGTCTTTTCTCATGCTTTCCTCATCATCTCCTGCTCCCAATCTAATCTTTAGAAGCATGTCACTCAGGACTGGTTCCAGACTCAGGGCAGTGGCAGGGACCTGGCTGAACACTTCAAAATTAGGACAAGTACACAGACTTTAGGTGTTTGATGTCATGCACGCCACTCTAGTTAAGCCTTGCATTGCCAGCTTCCTTGAAACAGTTTCTGCTTTTCCTAAGATCCTGTTCTTTGAATGACATACTAGATATTAACAATAAACCCTGGACTGCTCTTACAGCCAGCTAGTGGCACACACAGTAGGAAGTATGTTTTAATGTTGTTAGACAGAACTTGGCTGAGCTGTGCAGAAAATGGCGTTCCCATAGAAATGCAAGGGTAAAGGCTGGATATATATACACTGATGCATAGTGAGCTAGTGTAGAGTGAATAAGGAGAAAGGCCAGAATAGAGAGGCACTATAACTGCAAGATAGCTCTGAAGGATGACTATTTAAGCATAATCACAAATATGTGCTTTTTAACTGCCTCCTTACTATGAAGTAGGTTAAAAGGAATATCGTTCAAAATAGCACACAAGCACACCCCCATCATTAAGTCATGGCATACATTTAATAAGCACATAAAACATTTGGATCAGGGTTTTAGTGTAGATGTTAGGTGGCTTAGGCAACAATTATAGCTAGCTTGAAAAGCAGGGGTTCTTGTTAATGGAAATGTTGTGTACTGAAAATGTGGTTTTGGCCCGAGTTGAAAGGAAACAACCCCCTCCCTGGCCTTTTTGGGTTTTTTTTTTACATACACATCAGAAAGGGACCTCCTTGGATCCTAAAGGTACTTAATGAAATTGACTAATAACACCAGTGAAATGGACAAGAACAAATGTCACAGCAGCTGCAGGGTTTTCCAAGGGTCCCCATTCAGGGCCAGACCTGCTAATGGACTCCTCGGTGACTGAGAACAGAGCTCCCTGGGTTCCCAGATCCAAGATATACCTTCCAGAAATCTAGGCCTTGAATTCAGCAAAAGTTCATTGAGCCTGAAGGGTTTTAAACAAAAGATGTCAGGCTCTATAAGCTAGCATTTTCTGACAAACCTTCCCTTCATTAGAAAATTTCTGACCAACAGTAGCAACAATACTTGTATCAACATTCAGAAAGCATGAAGTATAGCTTTACCCATAGCTTTATTGTATGGAAAGTAACTGGAGCAAGCTGTGCTGGTGATCTTTTTAACTGGTTAAAACTATCAGGTCCGTGATCTTGTAAATATTGTATTATACTTTGCTGAGTTCCAAAATTAATATTACATTATACCCATACATATTGCTTTACATAAAGATGTTAATCTCTTTCTTAACTTGTTTAAAATATCTGTTAAAAACATGACCTTTATTAAATATCTTTATAGTTTCAAGTCATCCTTAAAGCTAGATTTCCCACTGAGTCTTCAAAATGAAGGCAGCAGAAAGCCCCTGAGTATCGCAACATGTTGTCACAAAATATAGCCTTTCCCTGAAGGCATCACTAATACTGGGATAGCTGTAACTTAGAAACTCCTTGGAGCCCTTTCATGTAACCAGTCCATAGAGTACACTGAGAAAGAACACATCACTGAAACCAGTTTGTCCGGTAATGCTTTTTGCTATCCTATTTGAGAAAAAAAAGGGTTGGCCTTCATTTAAGGAGCTAGTGGGAATTCCCTTCAAGATTTTATGGAAAAAATGAGGAATAGGAATATGCATTATAGCTTTCTTCATAACTCTAGTAGAGGATTTTCCATAGATGGTAATTAATCATTTGTTTTAAGAATTCTGGTGATTCACTGCTGATTTTAACAATACATGTTTAGATGGGAAAGAAGATGAGAAAGTTTTCCCATCTCATTTTTCCTGGTGTTTTGCCATGGAATCATTTGGTAGATTGGTTTTTTTAAATAAATTTTATTTAGGTATTTTTCCAAGGGCAACTTAATCTAATAAGAACATATTTTTTAAAATATTTTTTAAAATATCTGTTGCACTGTAGATGAGTATTAGACCTGTGTGAAATGTCACCCCATTTCATTTTGAAGCTGCTTTGATGCGTTTCGAGCTTGAAACAGTGAAATTGAACAAAAACAAAAGCTTTTGAATCAGCTTTGAAATGAAACAAGGGCACTTGAAACATTTTGAAAGTTTCAAAAAGATTTGAGTTTCAAAGCCAGGCTTACTTGGCTTCAGTTCTGGTCCCAGCCAGCAGCAGTAGCTTCCAGTCATACAGCAGGCAGATTGGGGCCCGCCTGCACCCCAGGGAGGGCTGCAGGCTGTGCCAGGCTCCTCCGAGGTGTGCAGGCCCCACAATACGCCTGCCGGATGACAGGAGGCTGCTGCTACTGCCAGCTGGGACTGGTGCTGGGGGGCAGCCTGCACCCAGCACCAGGAAGATCAGTGCTGCCACTGGCTGCAGACAGCAGCACCAGCCTCTGTCATCTGGCATGCAGATTGGGCCCACCCAGATCCCCAGAAGGGTTGCAGGGGCTGTGCCGGATGCAGGGCCCTGCAGGGGCTGCTGCCTGGGGCCAGTGGCAGGCAAATCAGTTCATGTGGGGACCTGTCCCCACCCCCAGGATCAGGATAGGGGAGGGTCCCAACATGAGTTTATTTGCACCGGGCCCTGCACCCTCCTCGGGCTGACTTCAGTAAGGAGTCTGGAGCACATCAGCTCATGCAGTAACCCACCACCACCCCGATCCTGGGGCAGGGGTGGGTCCCCACATGAGCTGATTTGCCCCAGGCACTCTCCTTGGGCTGGCTCCGATATGGGGCCTGGGGCATATCAGCTCGTGCAGGGACCCATCATCACGGGTATCACATCATGGACATATGGAAACACTTCTCAGAATGGCCCACTCATATGTAGAGCTCTTTGGAAACTATTGACCAAAACTGTATGTCAGAGCAAAATGAAGATTTGGTGACCAAGCAGGCAGCAGGGCTTCTTTTGGAGGCGATACTATCAGCGGCAATTGGAAGGCGTTTCCACCACTAGGGCTATCAGGAAGTGAGTCCAGCTGCCATGCTGCCCCAGCCACACTGTGCATTTGGGGATGGCAGGACCAGCCATGCCCACCACAGCCCAGGCTGCCCCTATGCCTGGGCCAGGCAGGGCCAAAAAACCTGACATGGACTGGACAAAATCCCTTGGCAGGCCAGACTTGGCCTGCAGGCTGCAGCTTGTACACCCATGATTTAAAGTATAACTTCCATTGGCTTCACTAGGGTAGGACTAGTTCTCTAGACTTTTTAAAGTAGGTCCATATTTTAATGTGATTATATTTCTGTAACTAAAAGTGGAACAAAGAATCTATCGGTCTGTACAGGACATAACAGTTCTGATAAGCTATCCCAGGTTAGAACTATATACATAATTCAAAACTGCAGCCTGGAAATATTGCTGTGATTATTTGTTAAGGTAGCAGCAAGCACTTCATCATCAGGAACAAAAACTACAAACCGTCACTAGCTCTGACACATTTTGATTCCAGAAACTGTTGCTTCTTACGTGATTACATCCTGCAGTGAAGAAATTTAAATTCTAAATAGGGATGAATCAGCTGACTTTGTGAAATGTGAAATGTGAATCAGTGTTCTCATGATGCCATTTGTAATTATTTTGAGAATGGCTATTAAAAACCTATATATGCAAATGCAAAAGAGCACATTGTTAACATCTTATGGGGAGTTTTTAAAGGTCTTACTGTGTTGGCAATAGTTACCAAAATATGTAAGTGAGTATTTTCCCAAGGTGAGTCCCTGTGAGTCATGAAAAATTATAAAAGTTAATCATGGAAAATATCTGTGCGGTAATTAAATGTAGAAAGTAATGAGTAAATTGCACAGAGAATGTGTCTAATACACAAGCTCTTTTCTAATATCAAATACAAAAGTAAATTGTGAAGTCTTTCACTTGTTCATTACTCAAATTCCCACTCAGTAACTCATTCAAGTTCCTAGCAGACTTTGACTGGCTCAGGGAAATGATGAATTGGAGCCCTTGGGAAGCCAGACTGAGGGGGAAAGGAGTCCAGGAGAGCTGATTGTATTTTAAAGAAACCTTACTGAGGGCACAGAAACAAACCATCCTGATGTGCAGAAAGAATAGCAAATGTGGCAAGTAACCAGCTTGGCTTAGCAGATAACTCTTTGGTGACCTTAAACACAAAAAGGAAGCTTATAAGAAGTGGAGTCCTGGACAAACAACTTTGGAGGAGTATAAGAATATTTCTCAGGCAAGCAGAGATGAAATCAGGAAGGCCAGAGTGTAAGTGGAGTTGCAGCTAGCAAAGACATGAAGCATAACAAGAAGGGTTTTTACAAGTATGTTATCAACAAGAGGATAGTCAGAGAATGTGTGGGTCCTTTACTGAACAGGGAAGGCAACTTAGTGACAGATAATGAGGAAAAGGATGAACTACTCAATGCCTTTTTACCTCGGTCTTAACAGGCAAGGTCAGGTCCCAGACTACTGCACTGGGCATCACAATTTGGGGATAAGATGAGCAGCCATCAGTGGCGAAAGAACAGGTTAGGGACTATTTAGAAAAACTGGACATGTACAAGGCCACGGGGTCAGATGCGGTGCATCTGAGGGTGTTGAGGGAGTCAGCTGATGTGACTGCAGAAATGAGTGACGGGTACCTCCTGAGTCAGGGAGGGGAGAACTTTTCCTCCCAGTGACCAGTCAGCACAAAACCATGCAGGGTGTAGAGACTCAGTGGAACTCCACATATCTGATGCTGGAAATGCTGGTGGAGTAACAGCAAGCCATTCATGAGATGACCTTGCTCAGGAAGATTGGAATCACCAGCCCCCTTAACAAAGATGAGCAGGATACTAGCTCCCAAGATCTTGGTGGTCCTCAAGCTCTTCCTTGAGGCCACCAAGACCCTCAGCACTGGCAATGGCCTACTTAGTCAGGTGATCCCCGTAGAATGGAGAAGTTCCAGGGGAACAATGTTCCTGTCTGGGGCAAGCCACTGTCACCAGATGTGCAGGCACTGGTGAGGCATCTGAAGGAGGGCATCAGGAAACAGCTGTGTCTATTGCAGTTCAGTATGGTCCACAAGTTGGCGGGCATGTGCAACCCAAGGGTGAAGGGGAGCATGTGCACTGGAAGCACCAAAACACAGATCACTAGATGGAGGTGCTGGTCAACAGTCAGGAAGGCAGAAGGGCAGAGACGAGGCAATGTGGAAGAGGGAGATCCACTTTCCTATGCCAACACTCCCAGCACCAGCCAGTCTCCTCCACATCAGCTGCTGCCAATGTGAGCCAAGGGCATGACTTCAGTGTTGGGGTCCAGACACACCAGACCCCAGCCTCAGGCAGGAAGTGCCAAGGCTTTGGTGGCCACCTATCTCGCTGAGGACATGGAGCCACTGGACTGCAATCCGTTGACCTATTGGACATCCCACAGCCAGATGTGGTGGGGTCTGGCCACAGTTGCCAGGGAGCACTTGCCCTGCCCACTGACCAGTGTTCCAAGCGAGAGGGTGTTCAGCATTGCTGGGGATGTTGTGACACCCCACCATACCTGCTTGGATCCTGGTTTGGTGGAGCAGCTGGTGTTTCTCAGGGTGAACCTCCTGCTGTTGGGGTTCCCCAAGCTCCACCTGCAAACAGAGTGAGTGCCATCCTCCTCACTCCATCTGCACCTATTTCTGTTCACATGGCTTATTTTTTTAAGCCAGTTAATGCCCAGTCTCAAAGCTGGAGTCAGCACTCACTGAATCATCAGACAGCAGGGGAAGAACATGTCCCTGCTGAGCTTCCATGTCAGGATGAACTCAGTCAGAGGTATGGTCTGGGGCTATGGGAAAGGAGGAGACCCTGGGCATGACCACTAAAACTGCACTTTGCCAGGGTCAGGAGGCCTGTTGGGACTCCTGGTGGTGCAGCAGCTCCAGGAAATATCAGGACCAAGGATCCCCCTAGTGAAAGGCGGGTAGGAGGCACCATAACCTCCATCCACCACATTTATGCACAGTCCCGGCTGGGGAAAGGCCAGACCCATCATGTCCCTGACAGGCCTGAAGTTGCAGTGGAGTTGTGAGGCTCCAGGTGAGGTCAACTTAGCTGCCTGGGATGCCAGCTTTCACGTTGCAAAACCTTTCATCAGAAGCACCTGCAGTTGGTGCATGCGCTGTTCCTGGGTGGAAGGAATGGTAAAGAAGCCAGAGCCTGGCATGCAATGCAGGCAAGAAAGCCAGTCAGTGAAAGTGGAAAAGAAGGCATCGGGGGTGAGAGACAGGCTGGGGCACAGGGAGTAGGGGGATGTATCAGGTAAAAGTGGAGAGGTACCTGAGGAGTCAGATGTCCGGCAGCTTGTAGTGTGTCATAAATCCAATAGATAAAGAGACCCCACTGCCATTTTAAAGTACAGGGACACTGATAAATGAGATGCTCCAGGCGCTTGAATTAGAGGCAAGAGCCACTCTGTTTAAAGTACCCCTCCTGCCCCCAGAGCATGTGTATAGATGCCCCCTGTGCCTAAATGGCATATACACAGCCACATATCTGCAATTGTTGGAGCATAGGTACAGTCTGGGATCCTGTTTTCCTCTGTGAAAAAAGAGAACTACCCTGCACACACACTGCTGGAAGCAGACTAGAGAAGGGCCCTCACACCTTTTATAACAAGAGTATTGTGATTAGGGTGATTGTCCAGAATGGAAGAAGTTCAGATCACAGGCCCTTTTTGTCCATTGAGGTTTGAACCTGAATCACCTGCTCCTCAGCGGAGTGTGCTGACCCCCGGGCCACAGGCTAGAAATTTCCCAGAACTCACTCTGCAGCTTCTCTTGAAGTTATCTACTGCACTCTGCATGTAGTTAGTATTTCATGGACAAACAGCACAGGAGAAATTCCTGCTCTGCTGAGAGCAGGGACTCTGGCTCAAATGGGAAATGGCTCAAATGGGCCACCTCCCTTCCTGGGCATGCTCCATCTGACTATGACGCACACTCTCTGGGTTGTTCTCTTCCTCCTGGTCCCACCTATCTCCCTTAGTATTTAATTAATTTAAAGCCCTCGTTCTGTTTTTTGTTAATTTTGTTTTTATATCTCCAAAGTGACATGGCCTATCTCCTCTATATTTACTTTATCTTGTTGGCTTTCCTGAAGATCAATGCCTTGCAGGAGGTCTTCAGCAGGGTTGCCTGATTCAGACAAAGGCGGGAAAACATATAGTGGGAATATACACCTTCCTCATTAAGGAAGGGGATGACAGTCAGGCAAAGGAAGGAAGTGGAAGGTCTGTCCTGGGAAGCTGTACAACCTGTGGGAATTCAAGGGAAGAGTTCCTGCTTAGGCTCAGCAGGGATATAAGAAGGAAGAAGTAAAAAAAGCTGTGAGAAGGTCCCTGAAGGTCCTTTGTCTCTCCCTTACTTCCCCTCGGCTGCAACTAAAAATCCTAAGTGCATCTATTTCTAACTGCTGTGCTACCTGATATTAGATTACCTGATATTTACATTACCCCTTAACAATATAAACGAATAAATAATGTTATTTATTATTTGCCTCTTTCCACAGCTAGTATAGGTAAATATACAACTTGGGAAAACAGTATTTACAACTAACTTCTAGCATTGTGTTATCCATACATTTTATACCACCAAGCCTAGCAGTCATCTCAATTCTGTTTAGTAAAATATTCAACTAGGCCACTAACACACTGGGAGAAACTCTATATAACTCTGATATAATGTAAGACATCTTGGGATCAGATTCTTTCCAAACCCTTTACTACACATTGAATTAAAAGGTTGTAAGTTGATAGGAAGCATTGAACAGAAGACCCATCATAGAACAAAGCATACAAAGGATGAGGGGGTACAGTGCAAACTGGATTGAGCAAGAATGAGTGACAAAGGGTTACATCAGCAGAAGTGGAAAATGGCCACATTTCTCAACTTTTCATCTGTAGATGTCATACAAAAAAGGTTAAAAGAGTAGAATTCTCTCTCTCTCTCTCTCTCTCTCTCTCTCTCACACACACACACACACACACACACACGCAGACACACACACACAGACACACACACACACACACTAGATTTTTTTAGTTTGTTTTCAACCAGGTGGGATTAGTTAATCTACAGTAAAACAAAATCTTAAATGGCTTCCATGTTTGGTTATTTACGGGAAGATAGGAAGAAAGCTTGCATAATATATCTGGATAATCTATGCTAATGAAGGATAAAACATTTAATAAAGATGTTGAAGTAACAGAACAGGCTGGAGTATTATAACTCTAAGATAATATGGCATTTTCCAAATGTGTAAGTGGTAATTGGAAATGATAGCTATCATTTATGCCAGTCCAAATAGCAGTGCATTACACAATCAAAAACAAAAGTAATATTTGAATGGCTAAATCAAGTACATCAAGGTTTAATCTGAAAACTGTATTTACCTGTCAAATATAAACTGGGGAGAGAGAAGCTTTCTGTGATCCAGGAGCGCCACCTGCTGAATAAATGTCTGTGCATGATTCAGATTTTTTAAATAAGATGATATTACCAGCGCCCTCTTCTAAACTTTTCAGAACTAGAAGATTGATAAACTAAAATAACATTTCTTTATTACAGGGAAACTCTCTTAATCTGTGCCAGGGGAATACAGCTCTTTCAGAACCTCTAGCCAAAGAGCTTGAATCAGAAAAAGCATATATACTCAATTTAAAGGAGAAATTAATCCTTGTAGAAAACGTACTCCCTTACTAGTACCACAGAACCATAACTGCAGTTAAACATTTGGTAAGAGCAGAAGTCAAAGTGATCTTTATATAGCATAGAACAGAATGGAATAGCAAAATGAATAAATTAATAAAAATAACTGCAATCTCTGAAGACAGGGCATATGTACCTTATAGGTGTAACAAAGTTTTGAGCTTCCTTACACAATTTATCCACATGACACTTCTTTGTAAAGGAGTTTTACAAAAATAAATCTGCATTATTTCAGGGGAACCACATTAAATTATTTTACAGTCACTTGCATTTTTTTTTTCACTTTACTACCAGCATGTTCATCTCAAAACCTAACCCCCAGAATCAAAAGAACAACTGTTAACTTTTTGTTTATGTATTTTTGCAGCTATAACTTCTGGTCACCAGAGTGCATTTATCACATGCCCCTCCCCCCCATCCCCAACAATATCTATTTTAATACAGGCACTGATATGTGACAGGGAGTAATGGGGAACTGGGAATGTCCATTACTAATTATTATTAATATTGCAATAGCATCTTTGCTAGGTGCTATAGAGGTGAATAAAGCAACAGAATTCCTGCCCCAAAAGGAATACATCCATGAACTCTAGAAAAGACATGAGAGCCAGCTACACAAACAGGGTTAGGATAGCACAAGGGACAGGTAATATAGTTATAACTTTAACAAAAAAGGTAAATCTTGGAACTGGCTCTCCAGACCTGAATTCTGGAGAATGTATTATTTGGAATCATATTTTATGGACTGAGGCCTATTCCAAGACTCTGAATTTAAGAGAAATTCAAAATCTAAATTTGGAATTCACAATTTCAATCCATCCATAAAAAGGTATTGGTTCCAGATACATCTAACATATTTTGTGCATTTGCTATGATATAAATCAACCCAGTAGCCCATTGTGGGCTAACCAAGAAAATATTCAAAGAGGGATATTGTTGGATAGGCATAGAATCTATTCTATTATTAGCTATTTCTAAAGTAAATGAACTATGAGTGGAATGACATGCTGCTTCTTACTGGCCTGCTGAAAAACACTTCAGATTTAAAATTTAACTAGCTAAATTATCCCAGAGGATAATAGGGAAAATGCACTTTCATCTGGAACACTTTTGACAAGTTTCCTATCTGCATCAAAACTATTGTTTCACTTCTGAGAGAATTGTGCATGTCAACCTTTTTTTTCATTTGCAGACCCCTAAAACATTTTGATTGGAGGAGCAGACCCCTTTGGAGATTTCAGATGGAGTTGTGTACCTGTTTTAATTGTAAGTGTGGGTATTCATACTCTTTTGATTGATCTTAGTCATCTTTCATGGACCCCTTAAACATAGTCTGCAAACTCCCAGATGTCCACAGACCACAGATTCAAAACCACTGCCCTAAGCAATCACATATATCTGGTCATCTAACGCCCTCAGGAACAGTAGTGAGCATTACCATAAAAAGTGAATTCACCGCCCTATAACCTGCTACTGCTCAGGCTTGCTCAGTCTGACTTCCTCTACCTCCACAGCCTTGCCTAGCTTTGCTCTGGACTATAAAGTTCCTGTTGAACTATGTAGATTGAGAAATTTACATATTGCTAATATGTAGTACAAATTTTGAAAGAAATAGTGTTTCAGGGAACTTTTCATTATATCAGTTCTTTACACAAAACCAAGATATATGTGACAAAATACCATAAAAACTCACAGACAGTATTTAAAAATCAGCTTAACTTGTGAGACAGAAAGTGTGAAAGTGTTGGAATAATATGAATCAGGGGAAAAAACCCTTATAAACAGAAAAAAAAGGTGGGGGGGAACAGAGAAGATCCTATTAAAGGAGTGAGGCAAGGCTAAAAAGTGTCAAAGACTCAAGTTTCCGCTATAAATATAATACAGCTAGAGGAATCAGATATGATGAGAGAACTGTTAGAGATCACACAAAGAGAGAATATGAGTCCATGCCCAATAGCACTTTGTGGAGATAATAGGTTTCTATACATGCACAGGGAGCTGGCTCTGATTTGCTGGAAATCCAGTGCATTGGAGCAGACTCGATTAATCAAGTCCATGGGCGTATGGAAATAAATGCACTCCACCAGACTCTGTTGCCACATGTATTAGTATCCCTGGGCCAAAAAATGGCGATTAGGTACTTTGAATTAAACTCATTCAATGAGCTTGAGTTCAAAGTGCCCTGCTGCCATTTTTTAGCATGGGGGATGCTGATATATGTGATGCTTGGGCTTTTAATTAAAAGTGCTCACTAATTAAAGTGACCCCCATGCCTCCCACAGCACCTGTAAAAATACCCCATGTTTCTTTCTCTGTGCACTTGTGTTTGGAAACATCGTGTTGTCTCATGCCCTGCAGACTTGGGTGGGTCCATTATTACACTCCATGAATTCACATTTGTTTAGAGAGTTTTTTTCTTTCTTTTTTTTTTTTTGGCTTGTTTTGTTTTAAAGTTTGTATTCTGCAGAAAGTAAAAGGATTCACTTTCCAGTGATGGCCTTGAAATGCTGTGTGATCTTCATTTTTTTATGGGCCTCTATTTATTCTCCTAACCTTTATCTTGTTTTTATGTTGTGGGTGGGGCTGTGCAAATGATTGATTTTTCACTTCACAACCTGATCTGAAAAACTGAGGAGGGAGGACAGCGGGGAAATCAGTGAAACTTGAACCTGAATTTGATTTTATTTTTCAGTTCCTCTCATCCATCCAAAAAACCCAAAATATTTTATTTAATCTAAAAGGTCCCATTTTTCCAAAAAGAAATGTTTTGTTTCAGGCACTGAAAGAAGATCAAAGGAATTAACGGCTAGATTCTCAAAACCATTAATAGTGCAACTGCCCCCCTATCCAGTAAATTGTTAAACCACACATTGAGGATGGGATGTCAGAGTTCAAGTCCCACCTGTACATGATGCGATTTCAGTCCACATCTCATGACTCCCAAGTAGACAGTCTAACTACCACACTACAGAAATCCCCACTTTCTTCCTTTTTGACTATTTAATATTGTATGCAAAGTAGAAAAGTACTAACAGGGGATGCTGGGGAAGACACACCTCAGAATATAACCCTGTGATTAAGGTACTTTCCTAATAGGACGACCATCTTGGTTCAAATATCTTTGTCCATAATCAGGAACAGCATGCATGTAAAGCTAACCATTGCTTTAGGTCTCCATCAACCATTCCCATTTCAACTGTTGTGTACTTTGTATAAAATATATACTTAAATAATTATTATCACACAGAGTAAGAATGACTCTCTAAGCTGGGTGGTGAGGATATTCAGACAAAAAATAGGACAGCTGACTCCAGATGTTGATCTAGTTAACATTTAACTGTTACATGAAGTAGAGCAACAGAAGAGCATCCCACCTTTGCATATTCCAAGGTGGCCAACATGCAACATGTATGCCATAAGTGGCACAGACAGCATCTGTGTGGGGCACATGGCAGATCAGAGAAGGTACAGGCAACAGAGAGGTAGATAGGACAGAGTGGGGAAAGAGAGCAGCAGATCAGGCATGGAGCACAGGGCAGGGAAGAAAAAGCAGAGCAGAAATTCAGACAGAAAATCAGAAGGAAACTGGCGTGGCACTCAGAGAAGGGTTTTGAGCTAATTTGTGATGCACCTGCCAAAAATGTTGGCCCTCACTGGCATATCCTAGCTATCTTAATCACTGTTGGTCAGCTGGAAGCAGAGAGTCATGAGGTGCTTGTTAATGCCAACAAGAAATTTGATCATCTGGCTAAGAAGCTGGATCTTAATGGTGAAACCAACACCATGTATGTGCCTGTTATTTACAGGTTTCCCTTTATAGAAAAATGTACAGCACCCCTCTCCTCCCTCAGATGGCCTTTCTCTGCACATCTTGTCTCACTGAGAGCAGTGATATTGATGGTATATCATGACAGTTCTTGGGCGACAATAGCTGTTCAGGTCACTGTTCAGGTCATCTGCTAAGGTTCATACATTCCAGGATGCAAAGGATATTTGAGTGACCACGCAGGAAATAGCTATCCAGTTGGGTAAAGTAAGGTGGGACAACCTATGTTTGGGACACCTTTTCTGGCTCCCTCCCCATGCTGGAACTATACTAGTTCCTGAATAACTGCAAGACAGCCACTGGGAAATAAGCTCAAGAATAAATAATATGCCTAGTCTACATGCACTCAAGCCTGTGAATTAGGCAGTATACCTGGCCCTGAAAGAGCCCTAAACCCATGCTACAACACCATGCTTAGGCCCCCCATACATAGAGAGCTTGGAAAGCAATTCTCAGGGCTGCTCAGGTCTTTCCTGAGCTCTCCACACTGCTTTATTCACAGGCTTGGACTCAGGTGGGACTTATTTCTTAGCAGTAGTCTTAGGTTTATACCGGGAAATGTATAGATATTGGTATGTGACTTTGATTTTCTAAGAGACCCTAGCAGGAAAGTCCCTGTTTCTGTGGCTTTAAGACTTTTGTTGAGCAGGTGCTTGACTACAGTAGGGCTCTATATGATCACAAAGGTCTGCCCAAGGAGATGCCTTGCAAGATTAGGGCCTAGGATGATATTATCAAATTTACTCTGACTTTTTAGAAAAATGAATCTGAATCCAGTCTTATACCTATTGGAAATTTCCCAGATTTTGCACTATTGACAATCAATAATTTTATACACATTAACATGTTTGACGAGGAAAGAAAATAAGTAGCCATGCATCGATAGAGATTTTGGGGCCCGATACCAATAGCTGATTTTTAAGGAGACATATAGGCTAATACCGATCCAATTTCCAAAACAGCTGTGCTGAGCTGGTAAGTCTGTTGTGGTAAAAGGGGAGGGAGGAGAGAAAGGCATGGGGAGGCAGATCAATGCCCCCCATGGTGAGAGAGGGAGTGGGGCTGGGCTGGGGTAGGTGCTGGCCAGCTGGGGTGGGGCAGGGCTGGGACAGATCTGCAGCTCTTCCAGGGGAGTGTGGAGGGGGAGGGAAGCTCCTGCCACAGCCCCTGCCACTCATCCAGGAGGGCACAGGGGTGGGTAGGCTGCCCCCAGATCTGCACTGGGTGGGCTGAGCAGGCTGCAGCACTGCACTTAGAGTGGGCACCAGTGGCACTGGGAGGGGAGCTACAGGGGGACTGCAGCCACCCCCAATTTTGCCGTAGCCCCCTCCCAGCACTGCCAC
>NW_017728906.1:32336492-32404360 GCF_001723895.1 Crocodylus porosus
CGGATGAGCTGAGCTGCTGGATGAGCAGCACGCAGCAGTGGTGGCTTCCCCCCCCCCGATGAGTCGCAGAAGTTTAGAATTGAAAAGGTGGAGATTCTGACCAGTCACAGAACTTTGCACAGATTTTTAGAAATCAAAACCTGTGTGAAAAATGCTAACATTTTAGCAAATTGTAGAGTTTTTCAAGACCTTTTACTGATCTTCTGTTTTCTTCTTCCATACTAAAGCTACCTTGACTAAAGTAGATGTCCTGCTTCAACACCCTCTTTAGCACACCCAGAGCAAACACATCAAGTTCTCTGAAGCTAACAGCTTCTCTTGTTTGTTCAACAGCTTGTTTCAAACAGGGTGGATGATATGAGAATGCTTGCAAACTACACAGTAAAGCATTGAAAGACAGATTTATATCACGTAAAATTAACTAGAAGTCACAAGTTGTAAAGTGATGGACTCTTCAGATTGTCAAGCAAGTGCATAAGCAGTGACAGAAAAATGCCTGTGGATATTGTGACATTAATCCATAGGACCAGATTAGCCACAGTGTGAGTGATACCTGAATTCTATTCATAAAGGACAATCATTTACTAGAAACAGGCAAGACTGAGTTAGGATCCAGCAAACAAATATCATTTCCATTGCCAGCACACCTTCTGAAGAAAGGAGCAGCAAAACACATTTTACACACCAACCTTATTTGGCCCCTGCCATAAAAGAGCGAGAGTAGCCATCAGGCATTGCATATGTGAAGTTTTTGCCTCCACTGCCAAGATTTAAGTACCAATAGGGGTGAAATCCTGAAATTAGGTTGACAATTCCATCTAATCAGCAGCTCAGTTTGCTATTACAGAGAAGCAAACATGTAAGGGTAACAACTGAGTCTTTTATTCTTTATACAAACTAGAACAAGAGAGACAGAAAAAAACCCCAATAATTTGAAATCAAGTCCCTCAGAGCTTGAAGGACTTGAACTTTCCTTCTGGAAAATTTAATTGGCACAAAAAATAATTTAAAGATTTTTAGCAAATGGAATTCTGCTAAATAATTTTTCATAAACAATTTTATACTATATAGGCTCAAGAATTCTTTTAAAAATAATTTATAACCTCAGCTTTCATTTTTGTTCCCAGACTCTTATACTATTTCTTTTATAGTTAAGGGACAGCCACCTGGCATATTTTCCATATGTCTTTTTCCACTCAGTAGCTATGGCCTAAGAGTTGTCAGCACAACTCAGAAGTGTCTGAGCCCACAAAAAAGTGCCTGTAAGATACTTTACAACTGATGTGGGCCAGATGAGTCCTCTAGTATATAAAGTAGCCTAAAAACTGGATCTGAATAGTTCAGAAAGCCAAGGACCTCATAGGGTGAGAATGTGTTGAATATTCCTTTTATGCTGGCTACAGTGAGTGAGAAGATAGTACTGTGATATGGCCAAGAGTAGCACAAGGATTTTTGCAACCATAGGCAAATGCATATGCCACCCTCCCTTGTAACATGTCTGGGAAGAGCAGGCACCAGACAGCCCCAGAGCTGCCCTGCTCATTTCTGCATATGCCCAGACTCCTGAGGTAGCCCCTCAGTGAGCATTTGCAAGGTATGTGCACACTGTGTAGCTGCCCCTCTCAATTTGCTGCCCCAGGCAGCCACCAGTCCTGCTTGGCCAGTTACACGGGTCCTGGATATGGCAGCTGTACTTCTCTTGTTCCTGAGCGGATCCTTTTTCTACTGTTGAATCCAGTCTTAGGGCACCTTTGTGACAAGGGAGCAGTACAAAATAACCCAATGAACCAGAAGATCTGGCTTACTTTGTACAAGATAAAAGTAGGTCAGAAAGGAAACCGACTCACTGCTGCAAACAGTATAACAGCATAATTTCATTTTACTAGGCTCAGAGGCTTAGAGTTTATGTAAGACACTAACTTGGGCTGCGTCACACCTAAGCTATAGAAACAACATTTGACTTCTGGTAAAAAGGCTTAGCTCATCTATGCAACAGCAGAAATAATAATTTGGCATTCATTTAACTGTAGAGAGAAACAAAACATATAACCAGTGGCTGAAGTCCTTTTGCATGACCTGGGTCACCTTCTACGAGCTCCTTGACCAGCTCCACCTGCACCTGAAGCAGCATGCCACCACCATGCAGTGGTCCCTCCCCACAGACACCTGGCTGCTCATCACCCTCCTTAAGCTGGCCATGTCTGCCAGCCTGTGCTATGTTGGCCATCTCTTCAGCATGGGCAAGAAGACTGCTGGGGAGGCTGTCCTAGAGGTCTGTTGTGCCTTCCAGAATGTGTTGGGGCACACTGTGCTCTGCGTGCACAAACCGTGGAGGTGGTGGTGAAGTTCCATGCCCTGGGCTTCCTCCAGTGCGTTTGGGCCCTAGAGAGACCCACATCCCCATCACCTGTCTGCCTGGCAGTAACCACTCTAATACAGCCAGCGGGCATTTCACTCACAACTGTCAACAACCCAATGTCACCGCCAGTTGGGTGGGCAGCACCCACGATGCCTGTGTCTTCCTCAACTCCACCCCACCAGCCCTGGCGGAAAGTGGGTGCTTGGCACCCAGGAGTGCCATACCCCCAGCTGGATGTGGTGGTGGTCCCACTGCTCCCCATCAGGGAACCCATCTACCCACTTCTCCCCTGGGTCATGTGGCCCTATACTGGCCAGCTGGACCCCCACGAGGCACAGTTCAACAAATACCTGGTCCAGACCTGCGTGCTGGTGGAGTGTGCCTTTGGCTGCCTGAAGGGACGTTGGTACATCCTCACCACCTGTTTTGAGGTCACCAAGACCAACATCCCCAGGGTCATCATTGCAGTCTGTGTGCTACATAACATCTGTAAGGCCTGGGCAGAGGAAGCTCAGTGGGTGGAGGACACCTGGCACCAGGAGTGCCAGCTGCACTGACAGTGACAGGATACCATCCTGACCCTGGTGGTCACCTTCATGTATGGTAGGGCTGGATGCAACCCTGCCTGCCCCCCGGCAGCTACCTGTTGTCCAGCAGCAAACCCCTTAGTGGGCTTGGGCTGAGGTGCAGCAGCACCTACACTGGCCAGGTGCCCCCACCCCAGCCATCCCCCAGCCTGGGCCCTGCCCTGCCCTGCCACTCAGATCAATTCCATGTGTCCCTGGAGCAGAAGCTGCCTGCAGCGGGGCCAATACTGTGTATGTATCCAGCACCCAGTGGTTTTCCTCTGTCACCTCCACTGTTTTGCCCAGCATGGCAGTTTGCCCCTCCTTAGCCTCCAGGTGCCTCTCCTCAAGGACCAGAATCCTGTCTGCCTGGTCCCTCTGCCAGCCCTCTCCACATTTTGTGTGACATCTTCTATGTGCCAAGTCTATGAGTCAACAAGCCACACTTCAGCCACAGTGACTAGGTGGTCCAGCAGCTGGTGCGAGTCCTGGGTCCTCAGCTGCCAGACTGGCAGTGACCCTGATAGTGCATCTCTGTTGTCAACTTGTGCCTCTCCCCTGCATGCGGCTGCAGGACCTGCAGAGCCAGGAAAAAGAGGCAGCTTGTGAGCTTTCAACATTTCTGAGATAACATGCACTATACCAGGGAGTTGTGCACTGCCCAGCCTCAGATAGGAGGTTGTGTGTGCACAGGTGCCGAGGGACCATGATAAGTCAGCTGGGCAGGCCCTGGCACAGGTGACTGCCAGACAATCCCCCCATCCTTACTGGCTCAGCATGGGCAGGTGGACTGCTGTTACTGGCTGAAAGCAGCCTGCTTCCTTTGCCCTCTTCCCAGGCTGGAACAGACTTGGTTCCTGGCAGCACCTGCTGCTGTGGCTCCAGACTCACTCCCCAACCTTGTCCTCCTGCAGGCCAGGACCCTGAGCTTTGACAGTGTGGTGGGCAAGCTCTCACTTCCCCACAATGTCCACCACTGCCTGGAGGGCTACCTGTGCCTACATTACATGTCCCTGCCCCCCAAGGCCAAGGACAACATCACCGCTGGCATTGATGCATTCCTCCATAGGAGGGGCCCATGCCTGCCTATCTAAGTGTGGGCACAGGCTGCTCAATAAAATTTTGCCCTGACTCCCACCACCCTGCGTGCTGTGGGGAAGGGACTCTGGGGCCCAGGGGGAACACAGCTGGGCAGGGCAGGGAGGGTGGGCAGAGGTGTGGAGGGCCCTCCCCACAGTGAGGGGCTTACTGGGTGGGCATGGCAAGTGGGCCTAAGTCTATCCCCACTGGTGAAGATGTGAAGCTCCCAGTAGTGTCCTTGAGTGTAGGGGTATGGAGCCCAGCTGCCTGGGCAGAGGATCCCTCCCAGGAGAAACTGGAGCTGCTGAAGGATGGCAGTGCCATGGCCGAGCTGACCTTCTGGGCAGGGCTGTGGACCTAGAGCTGGCAGGGCAGATGCTGGCCCAGGCTGCTGGATCTACTGGATGAGGCTGGGGGTGGGGAATGTGGTAGGAGAGGGCCCTGGCACCCAAAGGGGTGCTCCTCTGCTGATGCTTCATTGAGGCTGCCAGGCTGCAGCAGAGGCTTGGGCAGACTTCCCTTGTTGAAATGTATGGTATGGCTTTGGCCAGGGTCCTGGGGCACCATGATTTGATCCAATTGCAGCATAAAGGGAAAGGACTTGCTGGCAGCCCTTGACTGGCAGTTGTGGTCAGTGATGGTCACCCACTGTGTGCATAACAGCTTCCCTTTTATGCAGCACTGGCATGCTGACAGGTCATGCCTTTGCT
Organism: Crocodylus porosus; assembly: GCF_001723895.1. Taxonomy (NCBI): domain Eukaryota; kingdom Metazoa; phylum Chordata; order Crocodylia; family Crocodylidae; genus Crocodylus; species Crocodylus porosus. The sequence goes on from NW_017728906.1 coordinate 32,341,208, forward strand.
CCTACACACAACCTAACAAGACCTCATATACATGGGCACTGGAGGACCTGCTGCAGAGGACCTCAGTCTCACCCCACAATGCCATGATGTCTGTGGTGTCCTCTTGGGACCAGTTCTGGCCCTGGGAGGTGACATGTGGCATCAGGGATGATGCCAGCATGGCTCCCTTGATGGCCCACAGGGCATCCATGCTGCCAGGAGGCCCTGGGTGCTGCCAGGCTTAGGCAGGTGTTTTTGGTGCCCAGTGTAACAACACAGTACAGGACAAACAGGTGGGTGACTGGGCTGTGCCAGGAATGTGCACCAGGGTCCAGGCAGGCTGTTGTGGCTGGCTGGGAGCCACTCAAGTGGGACCCAGCGGCCAGAGGCTGACTGCAGGTGGTCCAGAGTGCTGCTGGGCTTGAGCAGTTGTCTGCAGCATCCAATGCAGTGGCATGGCATGGGCCAGGCAGGTAGGAGGCAGAGCTCTGTCAGGGACCAGTGCTGCTGCAGCTGGCCAGGGGCCACTGGTGTGAAGCCTTTGCAGCCTTTTAAGTGCCAGGCAAAAAGCTGCCCCAGCCCTAGGCCAGGAGAAACTCCAAGACCTGTGGCCTTGGGGCTAGCCAGCAGAAGGAGGCCTGGTAGTGGGGCTGACCAGGAGAAATTTGCTTCCAGGCAGTGGATACACATGCTTTACTATGCAGTAACTACTTTGCATTTAATTTGTTACCTAGCAGTTAATTTGCATTTATAGGTATCAAATTAACCATGGAGTAGACCAATTTACTGTTCAGTAAGCACCTGCACGTGTAGATGGTGATATTTACTGCACAGTAAATTGGACTACTGCTTAGTAAAGCATCTCATATAGACATGTCCTCTGTTCACAATACCAAAGTAGCATTTCTTACCTCAGTTTTCTTCTCTGTAGGCTTGATTTCCACTTTTATTAATGCTCTTCCTTGTCACCCAGACAGTCAAATGGAGCAGTCATGGGTCACTCACTGACATGGGTACAGTCAGACACCAGAATGAACATCCTTCACCCTGAGCCTCTTTGGCAGTATAAGAATTCTGTAGTAAGCTTATCCCAAGTTCAGGCAAAAGGGCAGAATCACAGCAATAACCAGAGCAATACTATTGCCATTTCCTGCTATCCATGACCTATGAGGCTGATGAGTCTTACACTGAGACCTAGATAGAACTTTGCCAGCTGCCAGAAAACATGCAGTGCAAGAATTGCTTAAAACAGCATAACACCATAAGAACTGTCATTTATTGGGTCAGACCATAGAATCGTAGAAAATTACGGTAGGAAGGTACTTCAAGAGGTCATCTAGTCCAACCCCCTGCTCAAAGCAGGACCATCCCCAGCTAGATCATTCCACCCAGGGCTTTGTCAATGTAACATGTTCCAGTGCTTCACCACCTTCCTAATGAGAAAGTTTTTTCCTAATACCCAACTTAAACCTCCCTTGCTGCAACTTGATATCATTGCTCCTTGTTCTGTCATCTGTCACCACTGAAAACAGTCCAGCTGCATCCTCTTTGGAACCTCCCTTCAGGTAGTTAAAGGCTGCTATCAAATCCCTTCTCAGGCCTCTATCCTCTAAACTAAATAATTCCAGTTCCCTCAGTCTCTCTTCATAGGTCATTTGCCCCCAGCCTCCCAAACAATTATTGTTGCTTTCCACTGGACTCTCTCCAATTTGTCCATATCCTTTCTATAGTGGGAGACCCAAAACTAGACACAGCTTTACCGTTACAGAATAAAGCAGAACAATTACTTCCCTCAGTCTTTTGGCAACACTCCTACTAATGCAGCCCAGCATGCTGTTACCCTTCTTGGTAACAAGGGCACACTGCTGACTCATATCCAATTTATTGTCCACTGTAACCCCCAGGTCCTTTTCTGCAGAGCTGCTATTTAGCCAGTCAGTCCCCAGGCTGTAGCAGTGCATGGGATTCTTCAGTCCTAAGTGCAGGACTTTGCACTTTTCCTTATTGAACCTCATGAGATTTCTGTTGGCCCAAACCATCTTTCTCAGTATCCCATGTTGCACAGTGGCAGACAAGGAATGCTGAAAGGTAGAGTGAACAGAGTATGTCGGGGGGGGTGGGGTTCCCACTGTTTCTTTCCCATTTGCATCTTCCAGCATTTAAGGTCTCAGAAGTTCTGATTTAGAGGCTGTATCCCTCATCCCCGTGCTCATTAGCTACTGATTCACCTTTCTTACAATAATTTGCACCTCCACCACAAACCCTCCTTTATAGGGTGGGTGCACTAGCCTTGGCCCAAGCTGTCTGCCCCAGCTGAGCAGAATAGAGTGCCCTAGCACTCCCCAACTTCTGGCCTGGGCCACTGCAGTCATGTGGTTGCATTTCCAGAATCAAAAGTGAAGGTTTGTTCACTTGCTTATCGGTTCAATCTATGCAGTTTAGACTAACCTGCTAAGATAGAATCAGTTCAGCCTCAGGTTTTTTTTGACTGTTTGTACTTAGCATAAGAGCCTCTGATAGGATCCTTATCAAAAGGTTTTTGTAAGTCCAGATATACTATGTTAACTGGATCACCCTAATCCACCTGTTTATGGATACCCTCAAAGACATCTGAGTATGCTGGTGAGGCATGATTTCACTTTGACAAAAAAAAGCCATTTTGTCCCCAGCAAGTCATGTTCATCCTTGCACTGAATTTTTGTATTATTATTGTTTCTATAAGCTTTCCAGGAAACAGTTGGGCTCACCAACCTGTAGTTACCTGGGTCCCCGCTAGAGCCTTTTTTTAAAATATGGAAGGTACATGTATAATCCTCCAGTCCTCTAGAGGTTGTTTTTAGTGATAGTTTGCATATTACAGTTAGGAATTTGTCAGTTTTCTATCTGAGTTCTTTCAGGATCTAAGGCCAAATACTATCAGGTCCTCGCCATTTGCTACCCTTTAGTTTACCATTTTCTCTATGACCTCACTGTGACAGGGTGGCCAAGATACCCTGCCACAGGAAAGTGAGGAAAAATATAAAGAAACAAAACTTACCTGGGGATGCTGAAGAAACTGTGCGAAGATGAGGTGGGAAAGACACTGTGCCCCAATTAATTAAAGGTACCAGCTGGGGCAGGAGCAGTTCAAAGGCTGCCATGCCAAGCCCAGCTGCCAGAGTTCAAGCCCAGGACAAGAAAATGAAGAAGAAAACCATGCCAAAAAAGTAAAAGGAAAACAGCTGTGTCCAGAAGACAGTAAATCAGATGCTGCCATGGGAGAGACAGTAGAGGAAAAAGGGAATATGAAGGGACACCAAGGGATCATCCAGGGTTGGTCTGGAGAAAAGGGGAGCAAGGTGCAGATAGGGAAGACATAGAGAGAAGATGAAAGGAAGACCCAACTCTGAGGCTTGGAAGAAAACCTCAGTCCCTGAACTTACCTGAGAAGAGCTGACAAAGTGATGGAGGAGACCACTGTATCAGTGGGTCCAGCCCTGAGGGATGGATGTAACTGCTTCAGGACCCTAAAAGAAAAAGGAGACATAGACGAGATTACATCTCTAGGTGGGGTGAGTCCATCGCAGTCCTGAAGATAAGGGTGGGATTAGAACTCATAGGCAGCTGTCTTGGGACCCACGTGGAGAAGAACAGGACAAGCAGCCAACATAGCAGAAGGGGGTTCATGGGACTAAGACCAGACTCTCCGTTCAGTAGGCAAGCAGAAACAAGCCCAGAACATCTAGTGTGGTTAGGTCAGGGTATGGGGTGGTGGAGCCCTGCAAAGATAAGCCAGCCTCCTGAGCCTTTAACCAAGATTTTGGACTCCCAACATGTTTGGTACCTCTCTCTCTCTAATATCAAGTCATGGCAGAAGAATTTTCAAAACTCTTCCCCTCCAGTTTCCAGCATTCAGAGGTCTATGAAGTCCTACTCTGTGAGCATGTCTACACAAGATGCTTTACTTCACAGTAGCGTAGTTTACTGTGCAATAAAGCACACACAACTACATGTGCATATGCTTACTGCATAGTAAATGATGCTACTTGCTAGTAAATTTGCTCCCTGAAAATGCAAGTAGCAACTTTACTCACGAGTACTTACAGTGTAGTAACACACATACAGGTGCCACCCAGGAGCAGATTTGATCCTGGTCACTCAGGGGCCAGCTTGAAGCTAGCTTCAGGGTGAGCCTCTCCTGGCCCAGGGCTGGGCTAACTCTATGCCTGTCCCAGCTTCAGGGCCTTAAAAGCTTGCAGGCACTCAGAGCCCTGGGACAGATGCAGGTAGACCTAGGCCACTCCAGCCTCCTATATCCCCCTGCACAAGCTACAGGTTCACTGCACCAGACTGCCTGCACCCCGACAACACTGCCTGGCACTGTAGTGCTATGTGGCTGCCAGGCCTGTGCAATTCAGGATGGCAGGCTGCTTCCAGGCTCACAGGGAAGAGTTGTGAAACATGCGGACATCATGGGCACTGCCCACCCAGCGAACATTGACTTCATGATGGCACCATGGTGGTTGACGATGGTCTGGAGCAAAATTGTGTGAAAGCCCTTCTGGATATAGTAGGGGCAGTTGCCATGGGGCAGGCAGGTGACAGGGATGTGGGTCTCATCTAGGGTTCCCATGAATGGAGGAAATCCCAAGGCCTGGAACCCCATCACCACCAACAGGGGGTCATGCATGCAGAGCACCATGTGCTCCACGAATGTCCTGGAGATTGCAGTACAGCTTGAGGATGGCCCCCACAGCAGTGGCCTTGCCCACCCTAAAGAGGTGGCCCACATCATGGAAGCTGGAGGGTGTGGCCAGCTTGAGCAGGGTGAGCACCAGCTGGGTAACTGCAAGAAGGGGCAGGCAAATGGTGGAACTGCTCCAGGAGGTCTTGGAAGGTGGTCTGGGTTATCCAGAATGACTCCAGCCACTGCTCATTGTCCCATGTCTTCTAGATGATATGCAGCCACCAGTCCTGGCTGGCCTGGTGGGTCCAAAGGCAGCAGGGCTAGAGGTCCAGGAGGATGAGGGTGGCCCTGGTGGTTGCATCCCACAGCCCACTGTCAGTGTCCCTGCTGGGATCTGGCCAGCTGAACAAGGTCCAGGCAGCAACTACACATCAGCAGAAGCCCTAAAACAGTGCACTGCAGCTGGGCAGGTGGTTGCTGTGTGTGGGGGAGCTGGAAGAGCCCAGACAACCATGGGCCAACTGGTGGTTGGCATGTCAGGCCAGCAGGCCAGCACAGCAGACAGCAAGAGCCTGGGGAACTTGTTGCTGCTGCCATTGGTAGGAGCTGGTGCAGCCAAGGCATGGAGAGGCACAGGCAGCAAGAAGAAAGCTTCTGTGTGCTGTCCCTGCACTGTGCACACTGCTCAGGGAAGTGGCTGGCCAGGGAGCAGAGAGTCAGGCTGGCTTTTAAAGATGGCTACTGGCAGCTGCAGCTGCAGCAAGAGCTCCCTCTAGTGGTGGCCGGGGCCCATTGCGGGGCCGCAGGCAGTGGCAGTAGTTTGCTGTGAAGATCAGGAAATCTGCTGCCACATCCCTGCTCATATAGACACCTGCCTGGGAGCATTTACTTGCAAGTAGTTGACTTGCAAGTAAACTGATCTCGGATCAAATGCATGTGTAGATGCACCCAGTAGGTTGTAACCCTAACTGTATTGTTTAATGCCTACCAATGAACCTACTGTGGGAGCTTCACTTCAAAAAGGATGTGGAGAAACTTGAAAGAGTCCAAAGGAGGGTCCACGCAAATGATTAGCGGTCTGGAGAACGGGCCATATGAAGAGAGGCTGAAGGACATGGGACTATTTGGCCTGGAGAGGAGAAGACTTAGCGGGGATTTGGTGGCAGACTATAAGTATATAAGAGGTGAACATTAGGGGCTGGGAGTGCATCTGCTCACTAAGGCACCCCAGGGAAAAACAAGGAATAATGACCATAAACTGCTAGAAGATTGCTTCATATTGGATGTAAGGAAAACATTATTCACAGTTCGAGTGTCCAGAGTCTGAAACAGACTCCCCCCAGAAGTGGTACAGTCACCTAGCCTGGAGATCTTCAAAAGATAACTGGATGCACACCTCGCTGGGGTCATCTGACCCCAGCAGTCTTTCCTGCCTAAGAGCAGGGGGCTGGATGATCTTGTGAGTTCCCTTCCAGCCCCTAACTTCTTTGAAATTATTAATCTATTCTGCATGTAGTTTTACAATATACTTTTCAATATGGTTAAATTATCACATTTATGCTACTACTATACTTAAAAAAAATAAAGGTGGGTAAATCTAACCACTATTTCTCCAGATATTTTCTATACTCATGTTTCCTTGCTAAAACAGTTAGGGTTGATGGCACTGTGAAGTGAGGAGGAGTTATGTAAGCACAGCTTCAGAAATCATGTGTTGTACAAGAGATTAAGATAAATGCTGCAAACTCATCATGTGTGAAATATTAGATGCATATCAAAGACAGAGGACTTTTAATCAATAAGGAAAATACACTGAAAAAAACACTGAAGCAAAAAATATGTAACTCAGTCAAGGTGGTGTAACATTGCTGTCTGGCCGAAACAACCTTTTCCTCATAAACAACTAGTCAATGTGTCTTTCTTTGGATTTTTATTTGTAAAAGCCAATAAAAGAGCAAATAACTTATTAGAAGCCTTATTTTCATTCTTTTCATTTTTAGTAAGCCATTTAGTATAGCTGAAATTGACTTTTTTGGCAGTTTAATATGTCAGTGTCTCTTTACCCAATGTACATTTAAAAGAGCTTCATTGAATTTCCACCTCTGTGACCAGCTATTCACAAATTCAAATAAATTGTTAAGACCATTCAAAACAAGTGCAAAGCCTTAACAAAGAAAGCTAATAATTTACTGCACACACTTCCTATTTTTACACTAATCTGTTTCTTACTTATCAAAGTTTTTGGGGCCAATATTTTTATAGGACCACCCGTACACTTGGAATAAAATTAGATAAGCTTTAGAATGCAAAGCATGCTTCTTTAGGTCACAACAAAGGTACAACAGGGCAGAGCCTACCTAAACAAGAGAGCCACTGCTTAAGACAGCAACACCAAGCTGCCCATTAGAATGAGAGAGAGGCAGCTGTGCCAGGGGTAGGGAGCCTCTTAACTGGAAATGGATAGGGCTTGAAGGAAATATAAACCAGGACCTGAACAAGAACAGTCAGTCTGGGTCTGGAAGCTGCAGAGGAAAGAGCTGTGCATGGAGAGAGCTGAATCTGCAACACTCACTGAGATCTGGGTGAACATTGCTTGTTAGGGGGAAGATACAGGGTCAGGGTCCTGTAGCCTGTGAGGGGTACGATCAGCTCAGAAGCAGAGACCAAGAGCCAAGGGCCCAGCTGCTCAGAAGGGTGAATTCTAGGGGCTACGGGCCCTAGATATGGACAACTGACAGGTCTGAGGTCCAGAAGCCAGGTCAAGGAAAGTGGGCCTTGGCTAAGGGACCAGCTAGAGCAGAAGGGTGGAAGCTGGGAAAGCCAAAATCCCAACAAAGTTATAAAGGCCTGAGGTGGCCTGGTGACTTTGAGGACAAGAGTTCAACTGGAGTGATGATGTATAGCACCTGCGAGGCATAGACATGGCTATACGGAAGGTCAGAGGCCACAATTATCCCATAAAACAAAGGTATGTATAGGCCTGGAGGGCCAGATAAGTGCAAGGACTGTAGTGAGTCCAGCAGGGTTTGAGGGTATCTGCTGGCAAGAGGCCAGCATGGAACTTGCTCTAGTCCCTGGGGCACCCTCCCTTTCCAAACTTTACTAGGAACATGAAGGTATGGCATGCAGGAGAGAAGGGGGGTACAGAGAGGCAGAAGAGGACAGGAGCTAAGTGGCCACTAGAGGGCACCATCGCCACCCCTGAAGTGCTGATTCTCTTCCAGTTTGTAATAAACTGAGCAATCTCATTTTATTAATATGAAACCCACCAAAAGCTGCTAAAATTAGGAAGATCCAAAGAAAAGACTTTCACAAAACTGTAAGTGATTTTAATTATTTCCTTTTTTAAAAGTGTTACACCAGGAAATACAAGAAAATGAAAGAAATGTTCTCTCATCTAATATACTGTTACGCTGTTTTGAAAGTTAAAAAAAAGTATTAGGATCAATGGACTAGAAAAAGTAATTATGAGACAGCTTTGACTTAGAAGCAAGATCCTTGAACAAAGATACCTCTGTGTGTTCCATTTCAAACTGCAACTTGATCATTTTAGACATTTAAGATGGTAGGCCATGAAAATATGATATGCTTTTTATACTTTTGAAAAAGGTTTCTTAAACAGAAGACTTAACAATACTGGTGTGAAAGATTTGTTTCCAGGTTTAAGAACAAAGTTCAAGTAATAATCATGCTTCCCCCCCTAACCTGGAAAACAACTAGTTAGTCCACTAGCACCACAGCCACCATACAACAGCAATGTCACTAACAAATAATAATTAATAAAAACCTAACACTAAAAAAGTCAGTATATTATACATTCTGCCTACACAAGATAAACTTTTGATTTTAAAGTAAAACAAAACAATATATGCATATTTATCCCAAGTGGCTCCATCTCTATGTTTTTGAGCTCTATAATATTCTCATTCAGGTTCCTATGACTGTTTATCACTGAGTCATAGGAAAGTAGGGCTAGAAAGGACCTTATGAGCTCATTTAGTGCTCAGGGCAGGATCCTAACTAAACCATCCCAGTCAAGTTTCTGTTACACTTGCTCTTTAAAGTTTCCAGGGATGGCGATTCCACAGCTTCTCTAGGTATTTTTTGCCAGGACTTCTGCCTAATTAATTTTGCTACAGCTTGAGGCTAATTCTCCTATCCCATCTCCAATAGCCACAGAGACAGTCTATCTTCATCCTCGTTGCAAACTCTCTTCAGGTACTTGAAGACTGTTCCACTCCACCGTGGAAAGCTGATGTGACTAGGTAGTGCATAGCCTGTTTTATTTAAATACATACTGTAACAAGAAGCCAGAATGTTACTTTAAGAGGCAGCATCCAGCTAAGCAGGTAGTGTAAGGCAGCAGCAGAGGAGCACAGGCTGGCCCTTAAGTAAAGGGAAAACTCCTGTGTGTGGCTGGGGAACCACATGGCAGGAAGGGGTGGGGCTTTGAAGTATATAAACACAAGTCCTGAGACATAAAGGGTAGTCTAGTCCTGCATGCTGCAGGGAGAGGAGCCCCTGGGGAAGTTTGGCTGCAGGAAAAAGGCTCATGGACACCCAAGCTACCCACAAAAACAAGACTGGGACAACTAAGGGGGAAGAATAGCTTATGATGGTTTATTGACCCAGAGTGGGGGAGAATTTTGTGGGAAGCACTTTTCTTATATTTCTGCTATGCTTAAGTTTAAGACCAGAGAACTGGACTGTGGCTACAGGGGGGTATGGAGGTCATAAAGGCTCCTGAGAGGCACACAGCATGGAGCTCCCTAGCCAGGCTCAGGGACCCCTGGGGCACAGTAGTGCACCAGTCATCATGCCAGGGTCAGGGATCTCTGGGGTGAAGCAGCATGTCAGGCAACATGACAAGGTCAGGGAGCCTAGGAGCTGCCACAAGAGACCAGTCTAAGAGGTCCAGAGCCTGAGAGGGTGAGACAGAGTTTGGGCCCAGAAGCAGAAGTCTGGGACAATAGACCTGGACTAGGGGTAGAGTCACAGAAAAGGCGTCAAAGCCAGCAAGGCAAGGCTGAAACCCTGGCAAGGTTCTGAGGCTTGAGGGGCCAATGCAGATTCAGGGCCAGTGGTGGTCCTCCAACTCTTGAGTCATCTGTGAGACAGATGTGACTATGGGGGTGGCTGGAGATCACAATTCTAGCCCCTAAGAGGAAGTACACCCATGGATGCAATGATAGAGGTAACAAGCACCAAGGAGTAGGCCACTCCAGGTTCTATAGCAGCCTAACCTTTTATATATATTTAACAGCAAACCATGGCAGGTAAAAGCTAGGAGTCAGAGGAGGTTGGGGAATACAGACAGGCCAATCTGGCCACTAGAGGTGCCAGACTCTGTGGAGGGAGATTTTCCAAGCCTATCACATATAGATACATATTCACACTAGTACTCAGATTACACTCAAGTTATCTGACATTTGGCCGCTGCTTTAAATGGGAGAAGACTTGGGAAATTTTCTACTCTTTCTCTGTTACAAAAATTAATTTATTACAAAAATAAAAAAATAACCATGCAAGCTCTCTTGTGGCCTTTTCCTCTGGCATCACTCTAGACACATGTTGTCAAATATCACTCAAGTGCCAAGGGGATTGCCTACTGTAAGCAGACATAATTCCTTTGACTTTAGCAGGGGTGTGCATGAAAGACAAATCTGGGTCAAAATCTCAAAGTGAAACCCCAGATATTAAGTTTCAATTTAGAAAAAATGTGAATTTAGCATGGTTTTGAAACCAATCACCGCATCAGTGCACCTCTCCAGAGAAATAAGATCAGATTTGGATCCACAAAATTGGTTTAACGTGGAATTTAACCTACAAACCAGGTAAAGTGATGTGATTTCAATTTTCAGTGTTTCATGGTAAAAAATGTTATTGTATTCTGTGTTCTATATATTGATCCTAAATATATTTCTTACATTCCATTTTTTATATCTCTATGAAAAGTGACCCAAGTTTCTAGAGTAAATTAATTTTAATTCCCTGGAGTCCTTGCAGGTGATGGAAACTTCTGTACCAAAGTATCAGGCTGCATGTTTATTTGTATAAAAGTCTAAGAGTTACTCAAAAACCAAGTGTAACATTTAGGAGATACAGTACAACCTTTCTGAGGACAGTAAATCCTTACATTTTCCAGCTTTGAGTACAAGTTATGTTGCAATCTGGAAGACAAGCAAAGATGAAAACTGGCAGAAAAGCTAACTGAAAACATAACAGTCAAGGCAGGAACAGGTTGAGCAGGCAATGCATTTCAGCACAGAGTTGGAATGAGGAAAAAATGTCAAGAAAGATAAAAAATTAAGCTCTACAAGGAAACCTGATCTCAGAGGAGGTATGTCACCAAGGCGTTATAGTACTGTACCTCAATAGCTGAAAGAAAAAAAATGTACTTAAGTAAACGCACAAAAAAAATCTCTGTCCAGTGCTTTCAACATAGCTCTTATGAGCAAAAATGAATTCTTACTCCAGGATGACTAAAGAATCAAGAAAGGAGCAAATTAGTATATACTGCTACAAATAGTAGGTTATTGTATTACATAGTTTCACTTCACATTCTTGAATGGTTTCGATGTTCAATAAATTAATGATGCAGTCTTATGGAAGGGTTCTATGACATTTCATAAGGATAAAACCCAGCTGGGATCCATAAAAACGTCAGCATGCTCTAAAAACCTATAGAATTTAATATTGAATATGGTCCTTTCTATAGGTAAATGAACTATAGTTTTATTCTCCTGTCATTCCATTACCTTTCATAAGGTAGCTATGTAGCAAATAGCAAAATTAGCCTGATGGGTGGGTTTTATTTTAAACTATTGTGTAGCCAGTTATAATTCTCTATACAATTCTATAGAATATTATAATATTCCATTATATTCTATGGGGCTTATCCACAAGCATAACTAGGCAAATAAGCAATCTCATTCACTTTCAACTAATGCAATCAGTAGAACTACTCCTGAAGTTAAGTCCTTTGCACAATCAGATCATATAGCCTAAAGAAGTCAATGCAATGCTTGTACCACAGTCCTTCATAGGTAATATTTTGCTAAGGCTAAAAAATGAGGTAACAAATACCTTGTTCATGAATAGCAATCTGGACATTCCACTTTATGTTTTATGAACTGTATGTCCAGAGATACATTTATCTACATTATGTTCCTTGGAGACTTAACGGTTAGGCAATAAAGCTGTCAGATGTTCAAGCGAGATATGTACTTGGCAGATAAATTCCAGAGAACATTCAAATGCTTTAGTAAACCATGACAAATATATGCATGAATCTGCAATACTCGTGTCTTACAGTTTGTCAAACCACGGCTTTTTGGTGCATCAGTTATAGCACAGATTAATTCTTACACAATTGAAACAAACCATATATAATTGAACAAGTGAAACAATTGATCAAAAGTTATACCATGAGAGAAGATAAACTTTCTTCAGGTCTGCTCAATCTTCTTATAAAATGCTTTTGAATTAGATGACTGGGTACTACATCGGGCTGGTTTTTTAACTTTAACACCTTGAGAATAATTTCCTTAGATCACCTTTCACAATGAAGACTAAATGTGATTTGCATACTAACATAACAGCAAAGTACGTTTACAAGAAGGAAAGAAACCACTACTTGAATTTCTTAGTACAAAGTAATACCCCTTCCCTAGCCCTTTTGTGCACATTTATGGAAGATAAAGAATGAAGGTATGGGTTAAATAAATGCTGAGGGATCTAGGCACACTTCTATTATTTTACTTTTACGGGCCCTTCCATTTCTTAAGGAAGGTTATGAGCATTATCTCATATCTGTATGAGATGCTTTACTGTGGAGCTGACTAATTTGCACTACAGTAAAGCATCACCATCTTCATGTGCAGTGCTATTAAGCCACAGTAAACTAATTAACTTTGGTGTAGGATAGTACTATCCCACAAAAGTAATGTCCTACAGTGGAGGAGTTGTGTGGCAAAACACACAGGAAGACAGTGACAAGGATGGGTGGGGACTGAGGGTGCTACAGTGCAGGGGCTACCTGCTGGTTAGCCCCACAGTAGAGCACCCTTATGCCCCAGCCAGACCCCATCTGCAGCACATTGACCTAGGGAGAAACAGCTCCAGGATTGCAGGCTGACTCCCTGCATTGCCTGCTAGCCAGGGCTGCACTGCCCTGTCTCAACATGCTGCAGTTTTGGGCACACATGTAAAGGCTGTTTCTAGGAACAATAAACCCCAGGGTGGAGTTTACTGTGTCAGCTATCTAATGGTCTATATATCAACTCAAGCACTATTAATACAAGGTATCTTATCATTATTAAATTATGATATAATAATTTATATTATAATATTATAATCACAAGCAATGCTTTAGTATCTAAAACATGTAGCATGTATATATTGATGCCATTTTACTTGGTCCCCTCTGAAAATATGAACTCACTATTGGCACTCTAAAAAGATAACAGAGCCCCACAGTTCCATAATTTTTACTTATATGTAACATGGATACACCCAAGGGTGTGCCCTATTCTCAGTTGAATGGGATGGGTATGCAGGACAGGGTTCTGTGAAAGGTATGCCAGAGTTTCAAGCAGATCTGTCTTTCCTCTATAGAGTTAGCCCAAGCCTAAAGTTCTTAACTATATACAATCTATTAAGTTATAATATACATAAACATAAAACTAAATATAATATACATATATTTACAGTGAACACTAACCAATAACCAAGGTCAAACCCTAAATAAATACTATTTACAACATCACAATACAACATTTCAATTACAAAATATAAGGTGCAAACAGGAACAATCTTAATAACATCTATTACTTAATATAGTCCCTGACTTATAGCAAGAGATAGTCTTCCTTCCAATGGGGTCTCTTGGGGGGTATCCCAGAAGCACCAGGGGTCCCTCCCCTTAGGGCCTTGACTAGGCAGGAGTCTGCTCACCCGGCCCCTTCTCTGGGTTTCCCTGCCCCAAATATCTTTCCCCTGTGGGACCCAAGGGCCCAATGACTCATGCTATCTCAGATGGTGGTGGTTTGAGCACAGCTCGATGGGGTCTCCTCTGCTGGAGCACCTGTCCAGGCCTCTCCCGTGCTGCTGGGTTCCTCCCCAGCTCAGCTCCTCTCAGCTGCTGTACCACTGCTGCTGGCTCTTGGGTGCTGCTTCTTATGCTACAGCACTGCCATTTCCCTGTGCCCTGGCTCAGCACTGAGGGCTCTTTTAGCACAGGCCGGGCCCTTCAGGCTCTGGCCAGCCATCCTCATGCTGGATGGCTAATCCAAGCAGCCTCCACTGCTTCCTGGCTCCCAAGGCTTGGGCCCACGTGCCTCCCTGAACACCGTGGGACCTGGCCGCTTGCCAGGAGATGGGGCCTGAGCTGCCTCATTGCAGCCCCAAGGCCTTTGCCCTGTTCACTGCCCCATGCACTGTGTGGCCCACTGGCCCTGCCAGGTTGCAGGCTCAAGCCACCGCTTGCGGCTCCCAAAGCCTAGGCTCTGTGCACTGTGATGGGCCTGAACGGTCATACCACTCCAAGGGCCAGGTCCCCATTCACCATCTCTGTCAACAGCCCAAGCGGTCTCACACTGCTCCCAAGGCTGCTCCTCCAGTGGCAGCGTCAGGAGCTTTGGGCCTATTGCCCACTGGGGGAGATCTACCCAGCTTTTCTTGACTCCATTCTTGAGTCCCTTGTGGCATCTTCTCTTGTGCTGGGCATGCAGCTCCTTTTATATGCTTCAAGGCGCCGCCCCTGAAGTCTTCTGGACCTGACAGTTTAAAGTCTTCAATCAGGTCCAGGGGAGCTCTTCTCCCCCTCCCCTCAGGAAAGGGGCATGACTTTATTTCTCCTTCTGTGTCCTGATTGGTGGATAGGCTCCACTAATCAAAAGAGCAGAATCTCAATCCTGGGACTCAACCCAAGCTCTGAAAAGTGAGCCTGCTACATAAAAAAAAAGTCAAATTTTGTCCTGGAATATATTCATCTTATTCCATTTCCCTGCTGAATATACTTTTTCCCCACATGAGTTCATTAATGAAAAAATTGGAAGAAGAAGAGACTCATCAGGGATTTCAAAGTTCTGAACATAAACACATGAAGTCCAAAGAAGAAGCTGAGAAGTCTCTAATACATGCTGATTTATTAATTGCTAACATAACAGGAAAAGAAGAGACAATCTTTGATATGCATTATGTGGCTAGGTTTTGAAACAGATCCATCCACATATGATGTTCCTCCTTAACTGAGGGATTTTCATCCTTAAAAGGGATTTTCATCCTTAAAATTTTGTCTTTGTTTAAAAAATCCAAGTGAAGATTCCAAGCAGCATTCCTTTCCAGGTCTACTCACTAAACTGCCCCCACGCTGCACAGGTATCCAAGCAATTTTAAAAGATGCAAATATCACTGTGAATGAGGTATACAATTTTTTTTTTTTCATTACTTAGTGTTTTGAGATGATGGCTAACTTAACTTGCCATCCTCAGATTTCTCAGGATAACCTGTTTGTCAGTCTCCATGGTTGGTGTGAAGGGCGCCTTTCCATCATTTCCCTCCTTCTTATCTTTTCCATGGGTGTAGGTTGTAGCCATGTTGGTCTAAAGACATAGGCAGACAAGGTTCTTTGGGTGAATCTGATATATTTTATTAGACCAACTTGAATAGCTGGGGGAAACAAAATTAGCATGCTTTCCGGCTTAAAAACCTTTAGTCCACTAATTAATTTGGTGTAATAAAAGATTTCAGATTCAGTCAAAGAACCTTGTCTGCCTTGTCTTTCCCATGGTATTTTTTTTCCTTTACCTATTGTAGCCCAGGTATACTCCCCTTCTCTGATTGAAGGGAATTGTTAGCTGGCTGGTGTGCTGTGGGGGAACTGCAGACTGCTCAGTTTCTCTCCATCCCTATAGAACCAGGCCAGGACAGTCAGGGTACTTAACTATATAGAAATTTATTTACATTAACTTTTCACAAGAAAAAGAAACATAAACATATGTACTACATATAAATATATAGTACATATATTTGTTTCCTTGTGAAAAGTGAATGTAAATAAAAAGTTAGTGTGTGTGTGTGTGTGTGTGTGTGTGTGAGTGTGTGTGTTATTTAAACAAATAACATAAACAATACCCTGTGGGCAAATGCTATAAAACCTTACACCAGCACTCCAGATACAGGTTAGTCACAGGTAAGTATCTGATCTGAAACAGATAAACCCCAAAATAAACATAGATAGCCAATAAATAAACTATAGAGAACTATAAGTGAAAAATAAATAAGCCACAAATAAACAACAGGTAAAATAATAGCAAAAGGGGGTCCCAGTAGAGCCCTAGTACTCTACTCATCTACTAATCTAAAAACATGAGAGTTCACAAAATATAAGACATGATATCACACCACTTTTGGTGCAAGAACCTCAAAGATAAACTTAATGCCAAGGGGAAACCCTAGTGCCCTTGGGCTTTTTTCCAAGGCCATCGAGGAAGCTGGTAACTTCAGGGGAGCCCTCCCAGTGGGACCTCCACTTTCAGGATCCCTTAATTAACCCAGGGGAACTCCCCCTCCCCTGTGGGAATACTTTTTATCCTGCAACTCATGGCTTCCAGGCCTGCAGGGTGGTCCTCATCCTCTGCGCCAAGCTGCTCTCTTGCCTGCAGTGGGCTTCAGGAGGGGTCGCTGTCCCCTGGAACAGGGGTTACTATGCAGGGCTTCTAGGGCCTCTGGCTTGGCCCTGCCCACTGGCTCAGTAGCCCGAGCTTCATATGGCTCCCTCAACTAAATGTTTTGCTATGGGTTGGAGGCCTGAGCTGCCTCATGAGGCACCAGGCTCAATCCATTCCCAGGCCCTCTGTGCAGCACCTCCTGCACTGAGCTCCCAGCCTTGTGCCAGGGGTTGGGGACCTGACCCACCCAAGTGCTCCAAAGATCCTGCTCCATGCACCAGCCTGTGCACCATGTCTCTGGCTGCATGCCAGAGGTTGCAGACCTGAGCCACCTCATGCAGCTCGCAGGGGCTGGACACCATGTGCCATGCTGCACATCGAGAGCCTAGCCACTGGAGCTGTCCCCGCTCATGGAAAGCTTCAGGGGTGCTTCCAGGCTACTGCTTTGCCTTGCTGAGCAGCTCTTCTAAGCCCCGCTCTGCTCTCTTCTATGTCCCGGATGTGTTGCCCTCGTGCTGGGTACACAGCTCCTTTTATGCTCTCCAGGGCTCCGCCCCTGAAGTCTTCTGGACCTGACAGTGTTGCAGTCTACAATCAGGGCCAGAGGGGGGAGCTCCTCTCCACCTCCCCTCAGGCAAGGGGCATGACTTAACTCCCCTTTCTGCCTCCTGATTGGTGGATGGGCTCTACCAATCAAAACAGCAAACTCTCAAGCCTGGGACTCACCCAAGCTCTGAAAGGCAAGCCTGCTACACTGTATTCCTCTTGGTTGAGAATCCTCACAAATCCCATGTTTTCTCCTTGTGCAACAAGCTGATCCATTTTGTCTTCGTGGAGAAGGTGGGAAAGGCCTCAGGGTTTGGGCCAGAGAGATAAATTCCAAAGGAGTTGAAAAAGCTAAGGGTGTGCATGTTCCACCCAGTGAGCCTTCCCCTATGGGAGATGGGCATGCTATGCCACATGTTGTCCTCACTTCTCCTTCAACACTTAAGGAGCTTCAGTGATTTTGTCAAGTTCAAATCCATCTACCCCATGGTGAGGGAGAAAAATATTATATCTGGAATAGGGATTTGCCCCAAGGGAAGTATGCTGTAACTGTTAGTGTCCAAGAAAACTTGCAGGCTGCCATGCTCTGGAGGATGCCCCAACACTACCCCTAAGGGCCCCACCAACAGTGACAGATGGCAGTACCAGTTTCCTTAGTTCAGCAGGTAGCTCCTGGGGGCAGGGAGCAATGTCCCAGCCCCTGCTCCAGTTGTGGAGGTAGGGCCAGGAGCTGCCTGCTGCTAGGGGAGAGGGACATTGTCCTGGCTCTAAGTTCAAAGCCTGCCTTGGCAGTAGGCAACTCTACGAGGAGGAGATTGTACTCCTATTCCTTGCTGCCCAGGTTAACCAGGAGCAAATTTGCTGCTGATCAGCTGTCTACACATGGACTACTGCACAGTCACTACCACACGTTCAGTCTGGTACCTGCATTTGCAGGTAGCACATTAACCCTGAAGTTGACTAATTGACTACACAGTAAACATTGGCACATGTAGACAGTAACACTTTACCATGCAGTCAGTTAGTCGACTGCATGGTAAAGCATATTGTGCAGACACACCCAGTAAATAGTCCCAGTCTTTAAATTAAATTAATCAAATCTACCACAGAATAGTACATTCAGAAACAGTACTATCTCAGGGTATAATAATTCACTCTGCCGATATGCACATGTAGACAGTGAAAGTGGCTGGCTGGGGTGCAAGGATGCACTTTAGCAACATTGTGCCCCAGCCAGTCCCTTCAATGCTCAATGCTGCCACCCAGAGCCCAGGGCTGATCCCCTGGGTCCCCCTGACAGCCTGGGGCTGCTCCATCCTGGCTCAAAATAATATGGTCCTAGGTGCACATACAGATGCTGCACCCGGGTGCAGCCAACTCCAGCACAAACTGCACCAGAGTTTATTTCATTGCCTTAATAACACAAGTAGATGCACCTAGTGTGTTTTCTGTAAGGCCTGGTTTAAAAGTGCTCCAGGAGAGGCAAAGCCTGACACCTAAAGTGGTTTACTTGCAGAAGACAGGAAAAAGGAGAGAAAAAAAACTAATCATGTGCCATGACCAGGGATCCTGGGATCCTGGTTTTCTCTGATTTAAAACCATCCCAATTTTTTGGTTAAAAAAAAGTAACCCCAAATCCACATTTTTCCAGGATTAAAATGAAACACCACTAATATATAGATATAGTGGTGTTTCATTTTAATCACAGAAAAATGTGAATTTGGGGTTACTTTTTTTTGACTGAAAATTTGGGATGGTTTTAATTTGGGTGAGACTGACCCTTCCTAATTCCTGACAGTTTTATTTTACAATCTTAACATTCTTTTCACATAGTTCCAGAGTAAGGCCCCAGTTGGACAGATGGAGAATTTATTGAGTTATTAATTTTTAAGTGAAATGTAAAAAAATAAATTAAAAATCTTTCTATTACCAGTAAGGCTTCAACGCTAAGCAATCTATCAGGTAAGGGACTAATGCACTTAGCAGAAGGCTGGTATCCTAGGGAGTGTCTCTACACGTGTCAGTATGGCAATGTTGCTACTGCACTGTGACTTAGTACTTCCTTTTGGTACAGCCTGTACTGCACCATACATGTGGCTCATGGTTATTTTTAGCAGTTACTTCACCATAGCGGCGTGCTATATTGGGGGAGCAACAGTGAAGTTGCTACTCTGTCATGGTTCTTGCCTCCAAATACTACATCACTGTAGCGCATTGCTATGGTGACAGAGCATCAAATGTAGACACCCCCAAAGAAGGAAGTGGACAGCGGATGCCTTTAGCCATGTCTACGAGAGAAAGATTTTGGAGGTGTGCAGCCATCCTCTCCCCTTTCTGCTACAACTGATTCCTAGAGTTCTTAACATTGCATATTCTCATGATGCTACTTGACAGTAGATATATCGAGCTTGTTCCGAAAAAATGTGGGGATAGTCAGTGGGTGAAGATTGGTAATATTATAGAATGAGAAGAAATATTTATTCCAATTCAACTAAGAACAGAGTTTTGTCAGATAGGTCTCAGACAGATGTCAGGTGTTGAGATGGTAAACTAAAAGAAATGGGAAAAGGAAATTCTAATAAGTAAGGATCTAATCAGACTACATGTCTACCTGGTTTTTCTTCCAATCCCATGCCTGCCACCCCAAAAGACAAGCACCATCCACGAAATTTGCAATTAGGCAGAATATATAGCTCAGAAGTGGCCCTGAGCACCCCCCTCCAAAGTCAAACTCAGGCTCTCCCATTCTGAAAAGTGACAGGCTGGCAGCTCCATAGACAAGTTGCAAAAGATGCTACATTTTGAAATGTCCTTATCTGATAACATATGCAATGCGGGGTCAGATTTTCACCTGACTGGCCAGTTTTGAAGCTGTTTGCAACTGTGCACTTGTGTTTGGTCACAGCTATAAGCTGCTTTCGGTAGCCAGATTGGGAAAAATTTTTCACTTCCATCTGCACTGTATGTGCTTGTCTCTGGTGAGTCAGAGTGGGTGTGAGAGATCAGGGCTACGTCAACAGCAGTTCAAGTGTCAGAAGGGAAGCCAGGAAGGCATGGCCTAAACAACAATAGGGCATTGGATTATTCTGTATATGGTAAGTTTGTGCTACTAATTATGTAAACAGCACTTACGTATCTGAATAAAAATGCTCATTGTGACAGGCCTTTAGCCTGTGGTTTCATGTTTTAAATTCTGGGAAAGACAAAGTAATACAAAATAAAAACAAAGGTATTGTTTCAAAATAATACATGACAAAAAATAAATACATTTATGGTTCCTTTCCCTGCATCTTTCTTAAAGTTTTGTCTTATTTTGCATTTTTCTTGTGAGTCACTTCCTATGCTGGGAAGAGATATAAAAGAAATGTTTGTTCTTTTAAAGTCAGCCTAAAAAATGTATTAGCAGGTTCAAGCTACAGAAGTTTGACTATAATTTTTATTACATTTGTTCAATTCATGATGTGCAAAAAATATTCAATATTCAATAGGTTGTTCAGAAATCTACAATGACAGGGATCCTCAGAGCAATCTAATAAAAGGGAACATAATACTAAGCTAAAACAGTGAATTTAACAGCAGGCTGAGTGCCTGTCTTACATACTTGCTATTGATACAAACTGTCTGAAGTTTGGATTGCTTTTTTCAAAAGGGAGGGGACTTATTTCAAAGAAAAATGCTGACTTATCTCCCGTCTGGTATGTTATTTTCTCCTTTAATATTGGGTGGACAACTCAGGCACACATTCAAAATATGTAGGAGCTACATTTTATTTCCCATGGCTTAAAAATAGCAACATTTTTGGTTACAGAAACAAAGACTGGACCTTAAGAGGACAAGTCAAAAGGATGGCAAAGAGAAGTTATCTTTATCATATTTGAATCAGTACAACTTAGCCAGCATTGTAAGCAAAGAACTCAGTATACACAAAGGACATACCTGGAACGGCTTAAAAACAGAAAGATGGTAAAAAGTATATTTCTTCTGAAAAAAAGCAGTGATCAGTTATAAAGGATGTTTCTTTAAAAGACTATATTTTTTTAAGTTCAGTCATCAGGATTTTCTTCTTTGTTTTCCTTCCCTAGATTCAAGGCAGAATGTTCTTTCAAGTAAAAATAGAAAAGCACAGCTTGGTCTGGTTTTAGTCAGATACAGCACCAGAAAATGATCCAAGTCTGGATCCCATGTTCTTTCCTTGAGATGGGAAGTGAAAAGAAGCATACAGATGTGGAAACCTCCCTTCCCCCCCTCCCCTAAAAGTGCTGTATTTCAGCTCAGTCCACTCCCGCACCAAACACAGCATGTACCCAGAAAAATCGTGTCAGTTTGACCTGGTTCACCCAACATGTATATAGCTCATGTGCTTCAGCAGGGCTTTTTGGTGCTTTTATCTAATAGTTGATTGATACAATAGCTGATTGCATCATAAAGCACCAAAAAGCCCAGCTGAAGTACACAAGCTATATAGATGCTGGGTGTGCTGGGTCAAACTGATGTGATTCCTATTCTGGTAAAGCACTGTTTCCCCCCCCACACACACATTGGTCAGTGCCCCTTAAAATGATATGCTCACACCAAATTGTTCACGCTGTCCACTGACCCTGCTCTTAATGGCTAAAGAACGATATGTTTGTAGGAGAATCAAACATACAATTATGTAGAGAAAAGAAGTCCCATTAGTGAAACTAATGAGAAGGGAGATTGAATGCATCTTGATGGAAACTCATAAAGGAGGATTTGGGGAAGAGATCAGAAACCAGTCAATCTTCTCTACATCCTGCCTGGAGAAGACTAAGGAAGTGATCATCATCACATAGGTCTACCTACATCATCAGTGTCATCCAAACAGACAATGCCAAAGGCTCATCCTATCATCTGTAAAATGGATACAACTGCACTGTCCCCACCCCACAGGGGTGTTGTGTGGCTAAAGTACATTACACTTTGAACCCCCATATACCATAGCAATTGAAGTCATAAAAGATTAATCTTTAGTTCCTCACAGTCAGTCAGTTATGTCAAAAGCTGTAAAGAATATGTTAATTTAGGTAAGACCAAGTCCTCAGTCATTACAACTGCTTTGTGTTTTGCCCAGCTATGGTAAATAATGGAAACTTCAAGGTCTCCAGAGCTTCACTTATCAGTGCATTCTTCACCCTTCTGCACATGACATTGGAGCAACCACCATACATTTTCCTTAGACACTTAGTATAAAAGGGCCACAGTGGCCCCCAGTCATTGGCAACCAGGATTCCCCACAGGAAAGAGGGCTTGTGCAAAGGAAGGACACTCACAGTGAGGTGACAGGATTCTCCTGTTCTTTCATTCCTCTTAGCTACTGTTGGAGACTTGCAGGGATCTGCAAGGTAGTTACTGATGACTTACTAGGAAAGTGTTGCTAATCAGACTCTACCCTGAATGTTAGAAAGCTGAGAATAGCCCCATGGTAGAGTTAACTGAAGGAAAAGACTCTAAAAGCCACAGTCTGAGAGGCTGGGTCCATGAACTATCCTATATTGTGTAAACATATATAAAACCTGTGTTAACAAAAAACAAATTTCAAGGAGTTAAAATTTAATATTAGAAACAGGTATCCTTTACAGCCAGTGGGAGATGCCACCAGACTATAGGGCCCATAATGTGAGTTAACAGTTGTGATCATTGGTATTTAATAAAGGATCAAATATTGCCAGGTGGAAGGGTGAGTGGGATAAGCTGTATAAAATAGGGAGTAAACGAAACAAGTACTGTAAAATCAGCAAGCTGTCAGAGCAGGATCATTTTCTCCAGGGATGGTAGAAAGGAAGAAGGGCAAAAAACCCCCAACATTAAATGAAATTTCTGGTTTAATAGAGAATGTTGAATACACTCAGTAAAACACCTTTGGACTTGGAACTATCAAACTGAACACTGTTATTAGTATTTGCCTCATTCTCCTTCCTATTGTCTGTTTTACAATTATTTTTGTTGTTTTGTATGCTGTTTAGAGCAATGGGGCCTGCTGATCCAGCTGGGTCAGTCTGGGGAGTCAAAGCCACCACTCTCTTATGTGTTATTAGCTATGAAAAACTAGGCTGTCTCAAACTCACTAACCACATGGGAAATTAGGCTTAGAAAGACCATTGATGTGACTTATAGCACTACTATGTCTCTGAATTTGTAGAAGGCAATCAGGACTCATAGCAGAGATAATATGTTTTATTAAGCCAACAAGATTTTTGCAAATTCTGTAATTTCTTTAATCTCCTAATTTGTAGCACATTGGGGCAGTACCAAAATGTGAACAAACAAAATAATAATGCAACTAAAATATTTGTACTAGTAATAGGACTAAATAAAACTAAATACCACTATAAAGGCTTTGCTATTTAAAACAAGCTCTACATATTATTGAATGTTTCAACTTTGCATTTCCATTTGCTAAGATAAAACTCAGAGATGAAGGAAGAATTTGATGCAGAAAGAAATAGAACTTAAAGTACATGCATTCAGGGAAGTGAAAATGTAAGCAGAGAAGGACTGCCACAATACAGTAAAAAGTCCTCCTAGGAAGGTGTCTACCAAAAGGAAGCCAAAGATTATTATGTATTAGATTAGTAAAAATTAAAAAAGTAACCTGTTTCTAAAACTTTGTTCCCTTTGAGTCTACCAACACAGCAGGTTGTTCTGAAGTTTAAACAGTGACATTATCTACAACTTGGTGTTTCGAACATTTATACAGGGAAAACTCTAAACTCAGTTACCTCACATAATCCCAAAATAACTCATCTGAAATCAGTGAAATTGTTCCAAATGTACACCACTGTATATGAAATCAGTATAGGCCCATTCTACTTCCTAGTTTTTGAACAACACCTTCATCTGTTACTAGGCAGTACTAATGAAGTGGCACCTTGCAGTGTGCAGATGGGTTTCTCCCACATTTTTTCAATGGCAGATTTTAATGAAATAGTTGAACTTAAGCCACAATGAAAGATGATAAAAAAAATCCTTTACATACATGACCATTAATCAAAGACAAACTAGTGACTTACTCCCTCAAATTCCAGTAAATGCCATATTGCTTGTCTGATTTTTCCACTCATGCTTCTGCTCCAGTCATATCCATATTATCATTCTCTTAAGATCTTACCTAATCAATATTTATAACAATTATCATCTGTTATCAAAATGTTGCAAGAAGTCTAGAAACATGCTTATGTCAGTAACTAACATATAAGTTGCAAGAGGCAAAGATTTTTATAGATGATATCTTTTATTTGACCAACTGCAGGTACTAATTACAAAGTATTAAAGCTTGTCTATATGTCGCTTCCAACTATATAGACAGTCCAATAAAAGGCATCACTCACAAAAATCCTTCTCTGTCACATTTTTCCTGGACCATCACAACTACAATCTCACCCCAACACTAGCATAAATGCCAGTTGAAATTTAATTATGGTAAATTTCCATGACAGATATTTGGATATCTTAATCTGGTCTCCAAATGGTCATTGAGACTGGTTGATGAGTTCTTATTTAATATTACTTGAATTAAAATTAAGGCTTAAATTAAGAAATGGAAGAATAGGGACATTCCACTGGGGAAAATAAGGGTGATCAATATCTCTGAGCATAACAGTAAGGAACAGGAAGTAACTGTGAAATTCTTACAGGTGAGAATCTCATCAAAGTAGCACAAATAAGACTGTGCAATGCTTAGCTAAAATTCATGACTTGCAACTTGTCACAAAGTTGGCTCTAATGAGACCACTCATCTACATCAATTTAAACACATCAGTATTACGGAGTCTAGGTATTTCCTGGTATAACTAACCAGGGAGAAAGGACAGAGATGGCATGATACACTGCCACACATCTTTCAATCACAAACCAACAGTAAAGACAAATACTATGTCACTTAAACCTGGGGGATCTGTTCCATGTCTCTGATGGATTTGCTTTTCCTGCAACTCCCAGGCAGGTTGCCATGGCTGAATGGAAGTGAACTATAAATTTCATCAATGATTGTAAAATTGTAGCCTTTTCAGTATGAATTGAAATTTAAGAAAGTATTATGTCAGGAATTAAATACTGGTAAGTCATTGATTCAGATGAAATAAATACCAAAGAAAAATATAACATTAAAATGCCCCCCTCTTTCAGAATCTGGTGAATGCAAAAGGAGCAGAAAGTCATTTTTGCTCTTCACCTCTAGTTCTGCCAGACAGTTTTAGCCTGGAATGATGAGGCACCTGGCCCAACATATCTGAAATTCATAGATGGAAAAAAACCCATACTTCTGATACAGGATCCAACAAGTTTTTTGGTTCCCCCAAACAACGTTCCCTCTAAGGTGTAGCAATCCGTGAGCACGCTGCTTCAGTCTGTCCCTGAATTTGTCCCACCTCCTCCTTTCAGTGCGCACTGCTTTGGTCTGCCCCACAATATAACATTGTAAAATTTGAGGATTTAACTTAGAAGATGCAGTAAGGGCCCCTTACTAAGGGGATGGGTCTGTGTGCAATGAATATAAAATCGATCCTTTACAGAGGCTGTAGGGAAGATATTGGCCTTCCTATAATGATAGAAAAAGCAATACCATCTGGTGCATGGTAGAAGCATGACCATTTTAACCAAGCAAGAGCCCAAACTGGATGCAATTTAGCCAAGTTGGTGCATTTCTCTGCACATGCCCATAAACTGCAGGGAAACCAAGCACAGTGTTGTGCAACCAAAACAGCACTAAAGCAGGTAACTAACTGAAGCTCAATAGCTAGCTTATATAGAAAAGACACATTGTATCTCAGCATGACAGTAGCCTGCTGCCAAGTTACACTGTAAACTCCTACTTAACTTGCTATCTATCCACTCTTACCCCTAAGTCTCCTTAAGGATTGTTGCTTTCCAAGTTTCTTCTGTTAATTGAATAGCTAGGTTTTGCCTTCAGCTGCTGCTTGGCCTCTATTCTCCCACTACAAGGAAGCAGTGGCTCCAGTACAGAGTCAGACCACATACTGAATAATTTATTAAGAAGCTACTGTGTTATAGCATATTCCTTAGTAGGAATTTGCACATACTTCTCATATGCATATGCCTACAGTAAAGGACTCCACTTTATACAGGAGCTTGCCCAAAGGAGCTGGAGAGCAGAGCATTTCCCCCGAGCCGGCGGAGCCCATGCAATGCCTGGCTCTTCCCCATCTCCCACCCCCGCCTCGCCTTGGGGAGGAGCATCTGCTTGCCCCAAGTGAGGAGTGGAGCAGAGGAGTGAGGAACTTACTGACGGCAAGTGTCCAACGTTGGCCCCAGTGCCTCCGCCATGCTCCACACCCACATTTTACAGGAAGCTGCAACCCAGCTCCCCTCCAGGTGGGTGAGTGGCGTTAAAAAGTTTCTGCACGGCAGGACTTTTTATTGTGCATGGCCACACACATGCACAGCTTAGGGGGAGCCTTGCTCCCAAATGTTAAAAGTTACAAAGATGTCCATTTCTTCTGTTGAAAACACTGTAACAGCATCCCAAATAATAACAAAAAATGAACATAGGCCCAAGATTCAACAATTGGCAAACAGCAGTTGGCTAAAGTAAAAGGGATATTCCACAAGGGTAGTGCTAAGTCTGTTGGCAAATGGCATCTGAGTCACCGTGTGCAGTTTGACTGATCTCTGAGTACAGAGCTAGTTGCTATTCCTCTCATTAAAGGGGGAGAAACCACTCTTTTTTTTTACATTTCCAATAAGTAATCTGTGGTCAGTGGTGCAGAACAGTTAGCCAGCTTCTAAGATCTAAAGGAACAAAGCGCCATCCATGAAAAATGAGTCATCACAGACTAAGAAGAAATTACCTGACAAAAAGGAAATGGAACACAGACAAAGCTCCAGCTGACTTCATTTCCATGAGAGGTGGTATCCTATGTTTTGTAAAACATGCTGTTTAAAAAAAAAACAAAACAAAAAAAACAAAACAGATTCCCAGAAGGACTGAGAAATGATTTTGCAGACTCACTTCCCAAACTAATATTAACATAAGTAATAATAAAGAGAAAGATGGTTAGTCATGAAGGGAATGATCCAAAACATCCACAGTAAAAAATTAAAAATTATATTTTTTTGACTAACTGTATAACCATGAAAAGGAAGTTTGCAAGGTTTGCTTTTTCTTTTCTCTTGTGAAAATGTTGAGCCAATATATCGCTTCGTCAAAAAGGAAAAAGGGAGAAAGTTACCAGTAGCAAAGAAGGAAAGTGAGAATAGGGTGGGAAAAAAAGATGATGGAAAGAAAATGATGAAAGAAAGCATTTTTCATTTTGAACACTGAATAATTCCAGACAATCCAGATATTCAATACTATATAGCTGCATTTTTGGTTAGATTTCAAGAAAATCTACATTTTTCAAAAGTATTCACAAACATAGCCATTTGTCAGATGGCTGTCCTGACTACATTCTGGCTGCTCAAGGCTCTCAGCAGAAGCCATTTTGAATGTGAGACCATAAAGATGCAACTTTCTGAGAATTATTAAAAACCAAACGCAGCACTGTACTGGTTTTCTATGTTCTCCATTTGAAATGTGTATTAGTGTTCAATTATTTATATTATTAGTGTATTAGTATTCAATTATGTATATGTATTCCCTGCTTTATTGTGCACCAAGTCCTGTTGCTGGCCACTGACCTGCAGTCCTGTTCTCTTACTTCTTTGCCTCTTATGAGATGGCGGTCTGGTCACTAGTTTGTTTAATGTGTTATTAACCTGAAGGAATTGGCTGCAGTTCATTGCCTTAGCTTAATCCCATTGCCTTAGATTTTCACCTCCTTTTTTGGAGGGGGAGGGGAGGTATAATATGCAGTTCCCTGTGTGAAATACACGTCTGATTCAGTAATGCTTACGTTAACAACAGTGGGATCCTGCTTGCAGACAATGCTGAGGATGTAATGCTGTTGCAGCTCCAGATATTTTGTGTCTGTAATTGTGCATATACTTTCTAGCTAAACTCTCCCTGCTGCTTTGATCCTGCTGTTACTATTGTGTGCAGTGGACTCATGCTGTTGTATCCTGCCTCCCTACCCAGCCTAAATTCCACTAACTCTTTTGTTTAATGCCAAGGTAACAAAAATGCTGGCATCTGATTTACAGGAGTTCACTTGGGAAGTGTGTGGGAAAGGCAGCTCACCTCCATCACAGTGAGAGTCGGAGAAATATTGCAAAACCATTTCAAGTAGAATTCTTTTATATTTAAAAGTGATTTTGCTTCAGGTATGCAGACCTCCCCCCCACACCCCCCGCCCTTTTGCATTCACTTTCTGTGAATGTTTGTGATTGATGAGGGTCTGTTTGGTTTTGGTTTTTTCAAGAATGTCCAAAAAAAGCAAATGCAAAACTCTTATACAGCAAGATGCCAAGTGGAAGTGGCATGGTGTACCAATCTCTTATTTATATCACTAGCCCCTTGACCCCCAACTGGTATCAAAATTACATTGTTCCAGGGACTCTAGAAATGCATAATAAGTGACTGCCTCAAAGAACTTACAATATACAGCAGTGCTCACCAACCAGTGGATCTTGATCCACCAGTAGATCTCGGAGCCTCTTGGCATCAATCCGGGACTGGGGTGGGTGGCCGAGTGCCTGTGTGTGTGTACATGCACACCCCAACCGAGGAGGTCAGTCCATGGAGGAGGGAAGGGGTGGCCAGATCAAGGCCCCTGTGGTGAGGGACAGTGCTGCAGAGGCAGAAGCAGGGGTAAGCTGAGTGAGGTCCCGGCCGGGTGGGGCTTATCTGCTGTGGAGATGAGCCCTCAAATAATTTTTTCTTCCCCTGCCTTGATCTGCCCCCCTCCCTCCACTCTTCACAGACTTACTTGCTGCAGGGGTGGGGGCGGTGGCACTGGCATACAGTACATGTTGGATTGCTTTTAAATGCCAAAAGGTGATCTACTTAAAAAGGTTGGAGATCACTGATATACAGCCATCTGAAATGGGATGCAATATCATATAAGCAGAGGTAGGATTGGCCAACCTAACCAGCAGTAAAAATACTCACCAGCAGTAAATTTGCAAAGATCTAATCTTCGCCTTTCCACCAATATATGTGAGTTCACATACAGCTTGTACTGTGTATCAGTGGCTGTTTGGAGGGGACATTAAATTAGATGCCATAGATGGAAGACATTTTATCAGACAGAACACTACAGAGACAACAAATCTGGAACAAAATTGTGCCACCTCTGAAAACTGGACCCTGCATATAACAATGATTACAATGAGTGAATGAAACAAGAGAAACTCAAATTTAAACTCTCCACCCTGACAATAAACCTTACTGTTATTTTTATCTGAGAAGGTTCCTTGTATCAACTTGTGTGCCACTGCCAAGAAAAGGTTTGGTATTTTCTAAAATTATTTCATCATCGGGGCATAGATAAGTTTTCTTAGGTGTGGGTAAGATCTTGAGGCGATCACCTCCTCTATGTGTGGGGTGTGCTATGGTGCAGGGGGTATGCTTTGCAGACAGGGGGAAGGAGAGGCAAGCAAACGGCAGCCAGGGCAAGCACCCCTCCTGCCCTGATATATCTATGACCATGCCACTTCTCTCCCCTGGTAAATTCCCCTGACATTTTCTCAAGCCATTTTCTTGGTTGTGAAATACATGCTTATACAGATAGAAGATGAGGGGGAGTGAAGGAAGCTTGAGTCAAATGACCCTCAAAATGACACACGGCAAATCATCGTATATACAATTAAGCTTCAAGTACCATGTTGAGTGTTGAAGTAGAAGTTGAGTAACACATAGGCTATGTGAAGCTCCTTACAGTAGGGTAAGAATCCACTCTCAGTTAATCAAAATAACACATGCAACAGCTAAAAGTTATTCCCTACAATACCACTCTGTTTATTAGGACAATTAAAAGTATAGGATGAAGATTTGTCAGTCTGACACTTTCCAGGTCCTCAAGTAATAGGATAACCGGCAAATTGTGATTTCCAATGAATTCAGGTGAGACCTTTAAATTGCAAAGTCAAATCATTGCTTATGTCTAAAAATTTCAAACCCAGGAACCTAACAGTCCACATTGAACCACCTGAAAATGAAAATTTTCCAAAGCACTTCATGCAACTGAGAAGCAAGAGCCCCACCATTGAAAACTGAACTTCTGCTCTTAAATTACCTGGGTGTTTTTAGCCCATGTAGAGTCTTAGGCTGCTACTTCTGAAAATGCTGGGGGCTATTACTTCAATACCGATTGACAGAGCCTTCAACAAGATAGACAACATTTTCCAACTTTTTCACCTTTCTTCTCTTTGAATTCTACTCATGAAAGACAGACCCACAAACATGAGGCAACTGAAAAATTCCTGACCTATACACATATCAGACATTTTATATGCATGCTACAGGTGAAAAAAAGGCAAGCTCTTCAGTAAGTAAGTAAGTTCTTTCCCAACAATGTGGGAAATAAATTTTCAGTTGGGCTAATACAGAGGTGAACAAAACTCATACCAGCTCTCTGATCTGGCTGTCAGAGGACTCCTCTTACTGGCACACTAAAAACAGCCATCTCTAGTAGAACAGTATTGTAAGCTTAATAAACTCAAAAAGCCAGGGAGGTCCATAATATCAGTAATAAACAGTAGGCACTGCCCCATGTCTGAGATGACATATTTAATTTCTACTTAAGGACCTATATTATCACATAGAGATTTTTCTCAGTTTTTTTTACTCTGCAACACAAATAGATTGCAGAAATTTTAGTAGGCAACTGAAGTGATTCAGGGCCTTACTCAAACCATATCTAATCTGTGGCCTATCTGTGGTTCATCCTTGCTAATGAGAATAAAAAAAGTTTCAGGAATATCTGCAATGTCAGAAATTAACTCATATGTCAAGGGAAAATGTAACTACCTTTTCCAATTCAATATTTTGGTCCAAAATAACCTGTTCTCACAACTTGAAGTGAAAAGAAGCTTTCACACAGATTTGATTTTCAGTGTTACTCTTCTTGATCTTGACAATTCTCCAGCATTTGTGGGGTGGAGGGGTGGGGGGAAATGAAGTAAGGACTCTCTTCGGCAGAGAAATTGAAATGCATAGAATGCAATTTGTAAATGCATAGAAGACAGGGTTTTTCTAATGATTTTTTATGCTGATACTGTGTTTCAATTTACTAGAATAAATCAGGAGAGAAAGGGAGAAACTACTCCAGGTTACAGAATAAACAGATGGTAAGCAGAAGCCTAACCACTTTGCCTCTGAGCTGGAGCCAGGCTGATTGCTGAAACCATTAGAGTAGCAGCCCTGGCAACAGGCAGTTCTTCAGCCTCCAGGCCACCATAAAACAGGAGCTCCTTTTTTCCACAAGAAGAAAAGGCCAGTGTGTCTGAAGCAAGCACTTTACCACATGGTCCTTTTGGTGAAGAGAGAAGGGCTGACACTATATCTCAGAAAAGTGAAATAAACTGCTTTTTTCAATATGGATCTATTCTTTCCCCATTTGTTAAGGGACCCCCTTCCTCCCCCCCATGGATATTCAATATTTTAACCAATCCTTTTTTCTCCTCTGAACATTTTAAAGGTTCCTAAAATAGACATAGAAAAAGTTTTGGTGAAGTGCACTGCCAATGTTACCATGCAAAAACAACCACCTCAAACAAATTTGTTCTTGTGATACACAAAAATATCTTGTCAGGGAAAAGTTTTTGCCACCATTTAAGGCTTTCACTGGGTTTTTCAACTAGGGGTCTCAAAACAGTTTATAGAGGTGATAAACGCTTAAGAACAAGAACTGTCTTTCCTTCATTTATACAGCACTCAGGAAAACAAAGCCATTCCCCTATTCTATTTATAGCAACTACTATTAATAAGAATCATCACTCCATTTCACAGACAGGGTAAGTGAGGTACAAACAGTGGAAGTGACCTACCCTAAGTCACTCAATAGGCCACTGACAAATCCAGGAATAGAATCTGGGCCATGATCCCCAGTCCAATGCAATGTCCACCAGAAATTATGGCTTCTTCTTTTGAGCTTTAATAAATAAGAGTGTGAAAAAAAGAGGTCTTAGCAAATGTATCACGATATTTAATTTCAGACCAACTGACAGAGTCAGCTTTCATTATATATTGTACAAACAAGATTTTGTTTGCATGCTGGATAGATATGTCCCATCAATCTATCCTGGGATTTAAAATTGATATAATCAGTTGGTTTAATCCAGTATTTCTTTTTTTGTGTGTGCAAACGTTCCATTATAATTGATGGGATTTCATTTGTATAGAAAAGACCGGATTGGTTCAAATGAGTTTTTGTCCTCAGGTAAAATATCCCAAATACGTCCATACCTACAACAAAAATCCCAGCTTTGCTCCATGTCACAATTTAAAACCTTTTACAAGTAAATTACTTACTTAGACACTTAAAGCTATCTTGGCTCATTCATCTGTAATGTTTTCTGATTCCAGCAGCAGCGTCCTAAACCTACTGTGATATTCTGAACCATATTTCCACTGACATAATCGGAAATAATGATAACATGGCAGCAAAGTGCTTGGCCATTCACTTCTGCCAGTGATTCCTAGTTCTCCTCCCTGAACATTACAAGTTCTTGAACATTAAGTTTTGACATTTTGTCCTCAGCTTTATTAACCATTTTTTCCCACTCCATCTACTCTAACACACCATCATATGGAGATCAATACATCTGCTGGTTGAGCCATGTGCAGATAGGAAACTTGGAGCCTGAGAATGTAAGAAGCATATAGAAACTAAAGAACTAGCTCTGTTAGCTTAATGGAAGAAGTGGACTCAAAGCTCAAAGAGTGATCTAGTCACTAAGGGAAGATAAAGAACTATATCATGTTATGGTTGGTTATACACATACATATATGATATCTGGCCAACTCTTGTATGCTACTTAATAATTAGCATGTAAATATGCATATAAATCTACTCTGTTCACCATCCAAAACATCCCATACAAATTCATAATCCAACCTCTTAATAAAACTACCATCAACCCTGACACAACACAAGATGTAACACCCTAATATGCCATAGGTAAAGCAGGGGGGCCATGGCAGCCAGCCTCCTGCTTCTATAAAAATTGTTATCATACACTCAAGAGACCCTAGGTGAAGGGCCATTTATTAACAAAACTTCAGTCAACCCTAGCACAAACACAAGGCATAACATCCTAACCTGCTACAGATAATGCACAGGTATCATGGTGAGCTGGTCCTGCTGCTGCAGAAGTTATTAAAATATGCTTGAGAGATCCAAGGCCTCCAGTAATGAAGAGGAAGGGAAAGAATAAATAACTTAATACCATAATTTTAGATAGTTCTACAAATGTGTAATCTCATTGCTCAACTTGAAGTAATTTAAATTAGGTGCAATAGCCTCCTTGTGTGTATGACTATCAACAAACTTCAGTATGGATGAATTAATATGTGAATTTTAACCTTTGCATTCTGTGAGCCAGTCCTACCCTGTTCCAGCAACTGTGGGATGTATATCCAGAAATCACTTGGATTGCAATGTCAGGCTTCCTAGACACAGATTGGCTAGTATCATAATAAAAACCATCCATATGCCTACCTTTTAAATACTTTCCATGCACCTTCAAGTGCTTTTTACTAGAATCCAGATCTCCTGGAATCTAATCAGATCCTCTGGCCACTATACAGCACTGCCTCAGTTTATTTCACCAGGGCAGTCACAAATGGCTTAATTCTCTACTGCAGGCAGCTGAAGCTACTTATTGAGTGGAGCAACAGTACTTCGAAACAGTAGTTAACCAAGGCAGGGCCAGGTGAGGGGGCATGTGTCCCTGGGCATCAACTATGAGGGGGCTCTAGCATCACTCCCTAATGGGAGTCTTTGCCATGACAGGAGCAGCCTGTACTTCCCCTGCCTGGCCATAGGATCCAGACAGAGCAGTGCCATGCGGATCAGTGTATCTCTGGGGCATGAAGGCAATTGGATCGAGCAGAATGGTGCTCCCGTCCCTTCCTTTCTCCCTCCTCCGACCCACTCTGAACACACTGCTTTGAAATGGAGCTTGCACAAGAGCTTTTGTGGAGAAACACTGATTTGTGTCTTCCTTTATTCTCTTCAAAGATTTATAGTCAGTAATTCATTATGCAGTGGAGCCAGCCAAAAACTCAAGCTAGTCCGAGCAGTTGCAGAGGCAGCCAGAGTAGGGCTCAGTAGATAATAATGATGAAAACAGTATTTTTGCAGTTCTGGGGAGGGGTTCTCTACCCTATGCTGGGTGTTTGTTTCACCCTTCTCCTGCCACTTCCCTCACAGTTTCTTCACCTTAGCTTTATTCTGCCTCATCGGCTTTTTTCAACTGCTTTGCCTTTCATCAACCTTCTTTTCCCTTATTACTACTGTATGTACTATTCTTTCCCGTACCGGAGGTCTGTCCCATCAGTTTGGGTTCTAAGCCCTTCAGGGCAAGGATGACTTAATACCCTGTATGTGTGATGTCTACCACAATGAGACCTCACTGAAGGTTGGTCATCAGGCACTAACATAATAAACATGATGAATAGAAACAAAGGGGCTAAATTCAGCAACACATGTAAGCCATGGCAGTTTAAACCAGATGAGGATCTGCCATGAAAAGCCAGTTCAGTCAACCAATTCCTACAGGCATGTCTTCCACATAGCTATTCTCATTTAAAGACATGGTGGTAAAAGATCCCCTTGGATGTCTACACATGAGATTAATGTGAAGCAATAAACTCTGGCATGTATTGCACTGTAGTTTATTGCTCCCAGGCACCACATTTGTATGTGTGCCCAGGACCACAGCACACTGAGGTGGGTCAGAGCATCCCCAGCTGGTAGGGGGCCCAGGGCCTGGGGCTGCTCTGCCCTGGTTCAACATGCTGCAGAGGGGCTGGCTGGGACAGGGCTGGGCCAGCAGGCAGCCCCTGTACTGAAGCACCCTTGTGCCCCAGCCAGCCCTGTTACCAGCTACACATGAGCTGCTGTGCAGTAAAGAACTGCACCACAGGATAGTACTTGTATTTACAAGTACTATTCTATGGCAGAGTTAATTCGTTTACTGCAGCCTAGTGGGTTGCATGTTTTGAAGCAGAGACTTTACTCCAGAGCTAATTAGGCAGCTCTGTAGAAATCATCTCATGTAGACATCCCCCTAACAGCTAAATACCTCCCAATCCAATTATTGCTTCACTAAATTGCATTTTAGATGAGCTCTCCAGGTAGCAAAAGTGATATGCAGTGTCCCAGAAGGGAAGTGTTGACCTCCTTCTTGGGTCACTATTAAGTTACATATTTGAAGTGTAGTAGCTACAATGGCTATCCAACAGAATTATTTTCTTTAAGTTACAAGACTGCTGTCATAGGATTTTCAGTTCTATTACCACAAAAGATTCATGTTAATTTATGAAATCATTAGAACAGAAGGAACACAGCCTCAAATACCAGTCAGGGGGCCTAACTCCTGTTGCTAGCTCAACACTTAGAGCCAGATTCAATTGCGTAAGAACATAAGAAGTTCCATACTAGTTCAGTATCAGTAGTTCATCTAGTCCAGTACCCTGTCTCTGATAGTGGCAGGTAACAGATACTTTAAGGTGAAGGTATATGAATGAGGCATGTTTAGAGTGAGTCATCCCATCCTCTGACATTATCTCCTAGGATCTGTCTGTGGTTTAGGAATGTCAGAGGGTAAATCCATTTTTTTTTTTCCTATTTAATAACTCCCAAAGGACCTGTCCTTCATGAACTTTTCTGATCAGTTTTTGAACCTGGTTATGCTGCCTGCTTCTACAACCTCCTGTGGCAAGGAGTTCCACAAGTTAATTATTCCAAGACAGAGATAAAAAATATATATGATATAATTCCCCTTCTTAATTACACTATTAGCTTTTTTGGTGGCCATTGCACCCTGCACTGATGAGTTTAGAGAACTATCTATAATGTCTTTTCTTAGTCATAATTGCTAGTTCAAAGCCTAACATTGTGCACATATCGGTAAGGCTTATCCCTTCCCCCCCCGATGTCCCTTGCTTCACACTTGTCAGCACTGAAGTTCATCTGCCACTTCACTGCCCACTCATTCAGTTTCATGACATCTTTCCGAAGCTCCTCACCATCAGTTTGGGATTTGACTACCTGGAATAATTCAGTATTATTTTCTGCATGTTTTGCACTTGTGCTATGTACTCCCTTTTCTAGCTTATTTATAAATAGTCTGAAAATCTGTTACTGCATCTAGTTTCATCACAACCACCAGCTTACTGTCAAAATTGAATCACAAAAAAGCAGCAAGGAGTAGGAAGCCCCAGGCACTATTTGTATTAATATTTTTTCAGGAACTCAAGCAGGATACAATAGAATTGCCCTTAGGTATCTAATTCCACTTAGGTCCACTTGCACATCTAATGGGTCTAGCCTTTCACCTATACCGTGCACAAGGGTTTATAGCAAACATTAGTCAACTTTCAAAATCTAAACCCCTACTTGTAAGGGTTTTGACTTGTTTCTCAGAATTACCTCTTATAGGTTGTCTGCTATGTGCATGCCTAGGGGTTTGGATCATATTCACATTCCAAAACTGATTTAAGCCCGATTCTCCATTGTTGCAGCAATATATAATGGTAAAGTCATGTATTTCTATATTTTTGTGTGTTTCAGGAACACAGGATTCACTTAATCAAACTAAGACTTTCTTCTTGCCTAATCTCTCTCTCTCTCACCATTTCCAAATCCACATTCCTCTGACTGCACAAAGAGTCCTGAGTAATTTTATTTTTTAACTTACCTGGCAAGACAGCAGCTCTTGGACTGAAGTGTGTGTCCACAGATAATAGTGGAGAGAATTGGACACAGCATGTTTCATGGAATTTAAAGATTGCATTGCAGGGCACCTAGATGGCATTATTCACATTTTGGCTTAAGAACATTTCTTGATTGCTTTTATGTTGCATTTTTGATTCTGCTACTTCAGTTCTCTATTTGCTTTTCACTGGTACACTTCTCCTTTAAAAGAAAAGGATAAATATGTAGTAGTGTCTTCTAAATATTAAAACTTGGAAAAAGGGCTTTTAAAATAAAATAGGGATATCTTGACCCTGCACTCCTTAGATCAAGAGCAGAATCAGAACCAGAAAACTCGACTTTTCAATACTTTCAAACACATCTGAATAATGACAGTGAAAACTATATATTCATTTATACAAGGGTCTGAATTTATCCCATATTAGCAAATCAGATAACGTTTGATCTCTTGTGATAGAACCAGATATGCCAAACCAAAAGTTTACATGAACCATTTCAAGGGGTAGACATAGTGATGAATATCAAAAGGGCTCAAGATTTAGGTGAAGTTTGAATGCTCATTACAAAAGTCTGGATCCTTATTCAGACTTACCAAATATCTGAAGTTTCTTTTGCAACAGGCTACCAAACACTCAATTTTCCCAACAAAATTCAGCTTCCCCATGCCAGGAATTTGGATTTTATAGTGGTTATTTCAGTGCCTTACAAACACTCTTCAATATCACTATTGTTCAGGATAATCCAAATGTTACTTCCTATTGGGTCTACAGAATCAGGGGTCTAACAGGTCTTTGTTGATTGCAATAAATTACGTTCTTCATTTCCCTTCTGAGTTGTTTTCTTGCCTTTGGAACTCTACTGGTCCTTGAGGAAATGCGACATCTGAGGCACTGCAACTTTCATCCAAATCTTTATTTGTATCTGTCATGTGTATATACATTAACTGGAAAATCCAGTAAATATCTTGTAATAAGACACTGGTCATCTTGCAACCAAAAAGAGTGGGAATTGCCAAGAGAAAGAGTGAAAAAGAAAGAGAAAAAGTAAATGAAAAAAGAAAATGAAAAAGTTAATTCTGTGACATTATCAATGTAACCAGAATACATTGTAATTCTGACCAGACAGTTTGTTCTTATAAAATATCTAGTCCAATTTCTTGACCAAAGAATGCAGCTCATAATAGGCCCTAGAATTTTGGAAAGCTAATCTAAACTAATTTAATGTCTGTATATTTTGAGGATCGGCTATCCCTACCACATATTATATATTCCTCTAGCACTCCATGGCACACAACTATTTGCTGCTTCTCGTGTATGATGCAATATCTACTTGTAAGTTCAATCAGACTAAGGACATTTCAAGAGCTGGATAAAGAATATGCTACAAATGTTTAGGCATCAACTATAAGTGAGAATAATATATTTTTTAAATAAAACTCTTTTTCTGTTACACTATAGGCTTAGAAGAAGATTGGTTCATACTACTTAAAGTTTGATCCAAGATTATAAAGCTGTTTACATGTCTATATGGTTAAGAAATGAAAGAGAGTTACCATTTTATGTCAAATTTCCACTTTTATTCCTATTTTTGGGGGAACCATGGGAGGAAGCCTTGCTTCCATATAAAATATCCAGGACAGTCGTGACAAAGCAGAATTAAGCTGCAGGCATCGGGGCTAATCAAACAAGTAGATTTCAATTACTGATTTTAAAAAATTGAGGGGTGGGGGATTTCCACATTCAGAAAATTGCTATTTTTTATGTCCACTCATAATTCAAAGCCAATTGGATAAAGAATTCTGACTTGATTTATATGAAACTCCTAATAAGAATTAGAAGACAGGACTTTTTTTTCCATGTTACAGTGAGATGTCTAGTTAATAAAAATGATTTTCACAGACAGAACTGCTAACATAGTGAGGAGAGTGTTAAACTAGGTTCACTAGGAGATGGAGACCAAAGCCCTGAAGGGAGTGGAGAAGTAGGGAACCTGGAGGAATCACAAACAGGAGGGAGCAACTAGGGAGCTCTTCTCATTGTTCCTGAGCAAGACGGGCAATCAGCCAGCTACCCCAGTTATCTGTACATGAATCCCAGAGCCTGGGAAACAACCAGGAAGAATTGGAAGTACTTGCACAGACATGGAACTATGATATGATTGGAATAACAGAGACTTGGTGGGATAGCCTGCATGTCTGGAATACCATCATGGGTGGGTATAAACTGTTCAGGGAGACAGACAGGGGAGAAGAGGAGGAGGAATTGCTCTTTACATAAAAAAGCCGTGTGATTGCTCAGAATTCCAGTATGAAACTGGAGACAGATTGTTTGAAAGTCTCTGGGTTAGGCTCAAGTGGGGAGCAACATGATAATGTTGTGGTGGGGGTCTGCTATAGACCACCAGACCAGGAAAAAGAGGTGGATGAGGCTTTCTTCAAACACTTAGTAAAACTTTCCAGATCACAGGCCCTGGTTTGCATGGGGGACTTCAATCACCTGACACCTGCTTGAAGGACAATACAGCAGTGCACAGGCAATCAAGGAAGTTTTTGGAGAGTGTTGGGGACAGGTTCCAACATGATTGCCTTCTATGACAAGATGACTGGCTGTGGATGTGCAGAAAGAAGTGGACGTGATATACCTTGACTTCATCAAGGCTTTTGCTACATTCTCACAAGCAAACTAAGGAAGTATGGGTTGGATGAATGGACTGTAAGGTGGATAAAAAGCTGGCTGGATCATCAGGCTCAGGGGGTAGTGACCAATGGCTCATTGTCTAGTTGCCAGCTGGTATTAAGTGGAGTCGCCCAGATGTTGGTCCTGGTGCCAGTTTTGTTTAATATCTTCATCAACAATCTGGAAGATGGAATGGCATGTACCCTTAGCAAATTTGTGAATGATACCTAGCTGGGTGGAGTAGTAGTTAAGCTGGAAGGTAAGGCTCAGATTCAGAGAGACCTAGACAAATTGAAGAACTAGACCAAAAGAAATCTCCTGAGGTTCAGTAAGGTGAAATGCAAATCCCTACATTTAGAACAGAACAACCCCATGGACCAGCAAAAACTGGGGACTGATTGGCTAAGGAGCAGCTCTGCAGAAAAGGACTGGTGCTTAGAACAGACAATAAGCTGAATATGAGCCAACAGAGTGCACTTGTTGCCATAAAGGCTAACAGCATGCTGGGCTGCATTAGTTGGAGCATTGCTGGTAAGGGGGCTGGGGCACATGACTTGTGAGGAGAAGGTGAGGGAACCGGGCATATTTAGCCTGAAGGACAGAAGACTAAGGGGGCATTTATTAACTGTCTTTAACTATCTTTCTTACTAGGAGGGTATTAAAGCACTGGAACAGGGTACCCAGAGAGGTTGTGGAATCTCCATCCTTGGAGGTTTTTATGACCTGGCTAGACACAGCCTTGGCTGGGATGATATAGTTGGGGATAATCCTGTTTGGAGCAGGAGGTTGGCCTAGACGATGTCCTAAAATTCCTTCCAATGCTAATTTTCTATGATTCTATAATCTTTGCACATGTTAACACATTTACAAGATGGTTTAATAAATTTACAAGCTCTAGCACTGTTAATTTCATTTTACGTTAATAAAATAGAGCTCAGCATCTGTTTAATAAAAAGACAGTTCTCATTTTAAAATTTTAATGGATCGCTTGGCTTCTAAGCTTGTACATTCAAGATTCTTCCTACAAATCAGGCATTATTCTTGTCAGTTAGTGGGGAGAAATGGCTGTAATCACTTTCTTTTGGCCTTTGGAGGAGACCAGACCTGCCATTCAATGGCACTGGATATAACTGCAAAGAGCTTTTTTTAAAATCTCAGACAAACATTTTCTGAAGGAGAATTTGCGAGTCTTTCAGAGACATCATAGTTCTGCATTAAGTGGTGAGATATTCACATACCTTTATTTTGAATGCTACCTGGATCTCTGGGTTTAGAATCATTTGTCACTGTTTTAGCCAGTCAAACCACTGTATAACAGTTAGGTAATAATAATGAGTTGCTACCTTAAAAGAAGCCCTTAGGTCTTATCAACATCTGAAAGATGGGTTGCATGAAGCAAGTATGCCTCACAGATTATGCAAGCAAGATTATGGGGCTTTTTACATGTCTACATAGTTAAGATTTGTCAGTTTCTATTTTATATTCACTTTTCAATCTTTCCCCGTTTTGAGGGGGTACTTGGAGGAAGCTTTTCTGCCATATCCAAGCATAAGTGAAGGGAAGACACCAATATGAGCTTGAAGCACAATCTGACTTTAAAGCACAAAGAAACTACCAAGGTGTTCTTAGGAAGATAAGCACCTTTAGTCATTCAACTATGCTGCTGAATCCCATTGAATTTCATAGAAACTACCAAGTTCCAAACTCTGATGAACATCAATCGCAAAAAGACTCAGGTAAAATTGGTTCCATTGTTTTTTAACTATATATTTAATTAAATAAATATAGTATATAAATATAAGCATTGCCATTTACTGGGTCATACCATATATCCATGCCACCCATTATTATGTGCCACACAATGGCAGAGAAAGTGTGGTAATGAAAAGATTTAACTGAGATTCAAACAGACATGGATAAAATTAAAGCATCTAATTGAATGATAACCCCTCTATAAATAAATTTCATAATATGCATGATTCTGGCTATGACTAGCTGCCAAGGAAAGAAGTTTCTAAAAGCAAAAAATCCTCACTCAAATGAGCAGGATACAAAACTAAGGTTGCAATTAGTATTTCCCAGATGAACTTAAAGTACAGTTGATGAAAAGTACCAGGCTAGCCACACAACAAGCCCCATTTTTCTTTTTTCCACAGAAAATCTGTTCAGTATAGGCAATGGCAATAAAATGTTCTGCATACTACCCAGCCAATAATTTTCAGCCCTACTTTCAAGCAATTGCCACTAAGGGTGGAAAGTTTAGTCTTGTCTCTATGCCCATTCTATGTTCAGCCTGCTTGCTGACACAGCCAAGAAAAGGGTCGTGTGAGGTTAGTTTACGTTATGCATACATGTGTCCACCAGGAGCTGGCAGCAGACCCCTCTTCACCCTTTCCGTTCCTCTCCCCTGTTCATTACACAGAGACAGGAGTTGTTAATGACTTTTGATTTCTACCATTCTGGGCCAGATTTTAATAAATGAACTCAAACTGTAATAGTCTGTTATCCATTAGCCCTGAGTCATCTTGTCCTGCAATAAAAATATTTCCAAGACTCAGGTTCTTTTTGTCTGCCCTTCTTTTCTGGAGTTTTGGGCCTGTGAATGAAGAACTACCTAAAGAGAATTTTCTCTGTATCATGATGATATTCATTTCAGCTAAAAACACTACATAATTCATTTTATGTTAGCTCATCCCCAAGTATCATGGCATCTCAAATCTTCTGGTCTGGCACACATACATTTTAATACTCAATTTTATAGCTTGATTCCTGCTCACTCAAAAAAAAAGCTTTTCTAACTTAATTTTTTTGCCATTTATTTCAAGATCTTTACCTGGCAAATGTTTCATTTTTAAATGTCACTGCACGTGTTTATTCAATAAACATACAAATACAATGTGTAAGAATGTCCAAGAAACAAGTATGCTTGCCTAAGTGAACTATATAAGAGAGAGACACTCAGGCAGATTTATCACTAGTAGAAACAGCAACCCTTCCTATTTAAAATGAGGCTATATTACAGACATAACTAACCACAAAGCTAGATTTGATATTTACAGAATATGCTCTGATTTCTTAAAATTGGTTTAAACAGGGCATGACATTTTATTTATTTCACCGTCCAACTTGGCTTCTTCCCTTTAGCATCCAAACTTAACACAGAGACCGGTGTCTTTTCCTTTTAGTTCCAGGCAAGTGGGTATTTTAGAACAGTGCTACCTACTGTACACCTAGCTCTTAAAAAAATCTCTTTTAATTTTCTGGCAATATGAGAAACCAAGATGTGTGTGCTCGAAATTACACTGATATTAATAAAAAGGTCAAATAAATGTGTTTATAATGGGTCAACAAAGCTGCAATCAGAGCCAGGCACTTGTGGCCTAGCTTTGGCATACAAGATGACTTTCCACTCTCTTGAAAGCCAGATATATTTGGTTGCTTTTTTTTCTCACTAAAATCAGAATCCTTTGATGATCTCAAGCTCAAAATCTGTTACCTAAATGATAAACTAATTCCGTCCTTGCAACTACAGTGAACCATACCAGTAGCTTTGCTCTTGGCTTTGCTTGCATTTTATATTATTTCATTGAGATTTGTTCCCAGATTTTTCTCTCTGCTATTGGATAGAACAACAAAACAGTGGACAAACAGGCAGGTAAAAGACCTCCAATTTAAAAAACGGGAGCAACTTACAGAACAAGTTCATATATTGTAAACTTTGTGGGTTTGGGGCTCTCCATCTATTTTGGGGCTACTTCAGACTCAAGATAGAAATGTGGGTGGGTGAAGGGAGAGGGTTCAAATCCTGGAAAAGCCTATGGACTGTACAGCTTCACCTATCAACCCTACCAAAATTCCTAGTGGAAATCCAAGCAGGAGTTAATAATGAGGCTTGATTCATTAAATACAATGCTATTGGGCTGGATTCTGATATCCTTACCCATGATTTTTTTTCAACTACTCTAATTTTAGTTGGACTACTTGAAGTGCAGATACTATTCAATATGAGTAACAGTATCTGATATAGCCACGTAAAGTAGTGGTGCATAGTAGGGGTGTGCAACGCGGGCCCTATTCGATTTGATTCATTGATTCAGATCACTGTCTCTGATTTGACTCAGCTGAATCCAAATCTGAAGATTCAATGCTGATTTGAAGAATCATTGATTTGGATATAGGAACAGCTTTAAAAGTTTTTTCTACATACCTTGAGATAGCACGTATAGCTTATGATCTCTGCAATACTGGGGCACGTGGAGCATCCCATGGGAGTGTGGGAGGCCCTCCACATGCTCAGCAGTGAACCCAGAAGTGGACTAGAAGTACTTCCAGTCTACTTCCAGGTCTGCCAGGGAGCAGGCAGCCACCCCCCCCACAGTAGCCCCCCAGCTCGGTAATCAGCCACAGAAGGACCCCAAGTGCCCCCCCCCGACCCAGGAATCACCAGTCACTGAGCCAGAGGGGAGAGGGGAGGGAGAGGGGGGTCCTGCATGTTCCAGAAGTGCTTCTAGTCCATTTCCGGGTCTGCTGCCGAGCATGCTGAGGAGCCCCCTGTGCTTCTGTGGGACACTTCATGCGCCCAAGCATCGCAGCTCTCCTGAGCCCCTGCTACCTAAAGATATGTAAAAAAAAAAAAAACCATTTATAGCTGTCTCTATGTCTGAATCTCCAAATCTTGTAAAATTTCTCTGGATCAATTCTGAGGGTTCTGATTCAATTTGGCAAGATTAAAGGGTCCTTTGATTTGTTATGGAG
Source organism: Crocodylus porosus (assembly GCF_001723895.1). Lineage (NCBI taxonomy): Eukaryota > Metazoa > Chordata > Crocodylia > Crocodylidae > Crocodylus > Crocodylus porosus. Next base: position 32,385,300 of record NW_017728906.1, read on the forward strand.
ATTTGGCCACCGAATCTGGCCAAATTTCTGCCAAATTGAATCAGGGACCAAAGCTTAGCACAGCCCTAGTGCATAGTAATAGAGAACAGAATGAGAAGAATTATACATGAATTAGCTCTACTATCATGGACAAGGGTGTAGAATGAAAGCCTGAATCTTCACAGTAATGGCAATCTTAATTGCCATCATCATGGATAGTCCTGAGAATACTAAGGCAGTGAATATTTCTGGTTGTTCTCATCTTCTTCAAGAGATCACACTCATGCTGTCATTGAAATGCTGTTTCCAAAGACATTTTTCCAAGAGAAGACAATTTAATCCATACTTCTGGTCTTAAAGTACCAAGCTATTAAATACATAAAATAGCTGGAATTTTACCAATTCCATTCTTCTGCTTGCTCTCCAGAATGAAGAAAAAGCATCCTTGCTGCCATTTTGAAATACAGGAACAAACCACCCATGTCACTTGCTCAACTTAGAAGTCTTAGAAAAATAGAAATTACAGATAAAAGAAACTCATTGTCACAGATGTGAATAAGAATATTTTACCTTAATATCTCTTCAGTTACTGTACTTATAACTATATACAATAGCATTGTGTTTTACTTCAGCAAAGGTGGAGTGTAGTGATTTGCCACTGATGCAAATGAAATTTTAAAAAACTGACTGATAAATGTTATTTTCTTGCTTTTATTTCCTTTTCTATGCTTTAAGGTATTATATATACATACAAGGTGACAAAGATATTTAAAACAAGCACATTTCTTAGTATGATTTCTCAAAACATTGATAATAAGAACATTACATTTGTCCCAATGGTGGCACTTATCTTGGTGTAGCTTTTACTACTGTAGTGCTATTGATTTCAATAGGATTGTTCATAGTAAATGCTAGCCAAGAATAGACCCTTACAGAAATAGGATCTAAGTTTGTAAAGCACTTTGAAAGTCTGTAGGATGAAAAATAACACACATTACCCTCCAGAAGCTGGAGCTGAACTCAACAGTAGAGCCGGATCAGGAATTTCACATGATACAGTAGAAAAACAAAATGTTTCGTGTGAACTTATAGGTCTTTACATGAATATGTAAAGAAGCATAGATTTGCTTCCTTAGGTACCTGCCCACTGAAGTAGTAGGATCCTAGATCCTGAATAGAAAACCTTAAAACCCTATTTGAGTCAGGGCTCCTTCCTTGGACTGAGAAGCCTGGCAGACCAAGCCAAAAGCTAAACCTTGTACTATGGCTTCTGTCTTCCTTTATTTTTTAAGGAAGATAAAAATATAAGAAAAGCTATACTAGGTTAGACCACATCCCATCTAGCCCACAATCCTGTTGCTCAAAATAGGAACATGTACCTAAGGCACTTTATGGACTCCCTAACACGGCTGATGTGTAGGGGGTCCATGTTGGTGCACATGGACCCCCTTCACATGGTGGTGAACCCCTGCAAAAAGGCACCACCAATGCTGTCAGTGGTGCCTGGATGCTGCTGATGCTATTGGTGGTGCCTGCAGGTGGTCACTGACCCATAGGTGGTCACTCGCCATCCCCTCCCCAACTGCTGACAGTATCAGTGGCGTCTGTGGGAGCTCCCCACTCACTGGTGCCAGGCTCCTGCCACCGCACTCCTACTGCTGCTGGTGCAGCTGCACCTACCCAGCCACTGGGGGCATGCACTATTCATGTGCCCTAACATCTGTCCTTTCTGCACCCAGAGGGAGACACTGGTGTAGGCCTACTTTGAGCATGCCAGGCTTCAGCCCATCTATAGCATCCTCAAGAACCTCTTATTAATGTTCTGGCTTCATTTTCTCGACATCTTTTATTTTATGCACACCCCATCCATAGATCCACGAAGTATAGGGACCTTCTAGTCAGCTGTCTCCTGGCTCTGGCCAAGCTTTCATCTACCACACCATGAAGGATGTGCTGCCTAGGGGTAACCTAGGTTGTTTTTCCCTTCTTTGTATGCATATTCAGGCTGAGTTATACTAGGGAGCATCCACTGGCTTGTTAGATACATGCAAGGGGCAGTGGGTAGTAGCAGACTCTCTTGGTTAGCATCTTCCCTTGACATCCTAGTTATGATCCTTATATCTGCAATCCTGTTCCTGTTTCCTTATGATTTGTTCTACAGAATTTGTTGTTACACAGTTAGTAGCCTCATAGTTTCATAGTTTCTAGGGTCAGAAGGGACCTGAGTAGATCATCTACGCCGACCCCCTGCCATGGCAGGAAAGAGTACAGGGGTCAAATGACCCCAGCAAGGTGTTCATCTTACCTCCTCTTAATGATCCCCAGGGTAGGAGCCAGCACCACTGCTCTTGGAAGTTGGTCAGCCGCCCTGACCATGAAGTAGCGCCTCCTGATATCTAGTCTCCCTCCAGCCCTTAAGGGAACTTGTAGTTTCTGGAGGGCCTATGCCATGACCCATGTATAGTAAAGAGGCCTGTCTCTTACAGTGGTAGCGTGGAAATTAAGAAGGAGTATTTATGCAGGGTCTATTCAAATTGGCCACTTTCTTTCCTGCTTCTTCCACCATATAGATTCCAGCATTCAGAAGCCTAGGAAGCCCAAATTTTGAGGTTTCACTATTTCTCCTATTAATCAGTATATCTACAAGCTTAGTCTAAAAATAGACTATACAATTCAGATTAGACTCTTTCAAGGGATGCCTATTCAAACTTAAGTAACACAATCTACCAGTGGAGAAAGAAATAATTTAACTTTTGTTCAGATTTTTAATTTATTTTCTATTAAAATTTGATCAGAAATGTATGTCATGGTTTTGTTTATGATCCAAACTCCAATAATAGCAGATGATACTGCTAAATCAACCCATACAGCATTTCTCAGCTTTATCATTTTCAGAAGTTCACCAATGTGGTTTTTCAATCCTGGCTTATTTACATTTGAGTGACTAATTTTGACATGAAAGTGCTATGAAAATTGGTGAGATGGAACTACTGATTTGCAAATTTTATCAGTAAAGTTTTCTTAAAAAAATAAAGAAATATCTAGGCCTGATTCTTTTTTAAATTGCCAGAAAATTCCCGTAGAGAAGCTCCCATTAGATTAACAGGTTTATAGCCTTCTAAAACCAGTCTAATTAAGAGCCCAGAACTGGGTCCGGAGTGCTAAGGAATCTTTATAGCTTACTCTTAAATCCTAGAAAAAGAAAGTTTATAATGGAAATACCGACACTGCAGTCAGTATCTTAGGCATAATTACTGATTGTTATGCCATGAACAAACTTTATAAAAACAGTTTGTGTTTTTTATGAACCCATAAAATCCCTTCAAAAGTAATCTTGTCATTTATTCTTTACTATTTATTTTTTTCTGATGTGAAATTCAGCCTGTTAATATCAAAATCTTCCAGAAATACATATGTGGTTAAATATTTATTACAGAATAAAGTCATGAAGCATTAACAATAATTGCTATTTTCCTGGCTAGTACAGGAAACCCTCGTTATTGGTGAATCCACTTTCACAGATTCAAATATTCACAGTGCGTCACGCCAACGGGGTGGGTCGGAGCGAGTGCCACTGTGGCTCCCTCTAGTGCTGCACCAAGTGCCTGCCTCTGCGTAAGCAGGCATGGAACATTGTGCCGGGTGGGGAGGGCAGAGCCAGGGAGAGCGGAGCAGACAGCAGAACTGGACGGGTGGAGGGCGAGCACTGGGGACAGGGAGGGAGGCAGCAGTGGTGGCGGCATCTTCTCCCCTGGAGGCAGCTGTGGTCAGTCCCCAGGCACTGCACGGGAGCCCCGTGCTCCCAGCTTTTTTGGGGGGGAGGGAGAAGGGGGCAGCTGTGGGGTCTGATGGGGAGCCCTGTCAGTATTCACGGACTTTGCCATTTGCGAGCATCTCCAAAAAGGATCCCCCATGAATGGTGAGGGTCTCATATACTAATATAAATAATGCCATAGGATGAAGTAAGATTACTAAAGATTAAATTATATTTTCATAATCTATGAGGTGCAAGTCTACCCTGCCTTCTGCTTGAAATATTGGACAATGTGAGGCTAGTGATTGTGAAGCTAGTAAATTTGCAGGTTTTTTAGAACTAAAATTGTCTAAAAGACAGATCTGTATATATATAGTTAGTAGCACCTTCCTCTATAAGTATGGACAGTTCTAGAATTTTGAAAGGGAGGGTGCAGATAGTAGGCTTCATCAACATATATAAAACAGCACATTTTTATGCATTTAAAAATGAACTAGAAGCTTTACTAATATGCCATGGGCCTAGGGCTGTATTATTCAGTTTTAAATTGAAGCAAAAACAATTATAAATTTATTGAAATTAGTTAAAAATAATCTGCAGGGCTGTATAGTAGGAGTGTATTTACCAGGAGTAGCGAACAGACAGTAGAATTGCAGAACAATGGATAGCTTGATTGTTGGAACATAAAGACCATTTAATAAAAAAGGGAGTCCTTAACACCTGTGGAATGAAGCATGTAGAAAGGATCAGGTATAGTATAATAAGCCATAAAATTAAGTAACTCCCTCAGCACTTCTTGACCATAAATGTGGCTGGCACTGCCAGGCTGTTTGTTTTAAATGACATGTGGACCAGGAATCAAAGAGCAAAGATGCAAGTGCACCAGTGCAAGCCCCCTGGACCTGCCGCTCTCTACAAGTATCCTCATTAATTTCAATGTGAGGTAAGATATTATTCAGGTTATCAGAATCTGGCCATAAGAAACTGAACAATTTGTGGTTTCTTACTGAGGTTTACTGTGAGTCTCTCAGGCAGCAGCATGCACGGGAGCTTCAAATATGTACAAAGGGTCTTTTGCCTTATATGTGTATAGTGGGCTCTCTCTTCATCATCTCCTTTTTATTCTCAGGCAGATGTTTTCTATATTTAAAATACCTAGAACGTGGTCGTTAGCCAGGCCTTAAAAATACCTAGAAAGTCTTCACCTGGGGTTGTTCAAACAGATTTTCTTGGAGAAACTATGGTTCTAATAATTTTAATAATTTAATACAAACTGAATGGATCTATGTGACTATTTAATAATTCCTTCACATGTTCAAAATACTTCTGTTAAAGCATCCTGAATTAAAGCAGACATTTAAAAAAGCAAAAATAAACCTCTGGAAAACTTCCAAAACCAAAGCAAAATGCAATTGTCTTGCACTGGCATCAAAAGTATTAATCATATCTTAAAAATAATCGCATTCCCTTTTGATGTTTTATTAAAATCAGCCATTGTCTCAATGTGCATATCCTACTTCCATAAGGAAGTCCAGTGACCTTATAGTGCCTATCTGTTTACTGGTTGTTATAGAAAGAATATACATAAAAAACATAAAAAAACCACCTTACAGCTCTATGCTTTAAGGACCTTGGCATCATAAGAAAATCAAGATTTTCTTTTTCTGTCCAATTCAAGTCATGTTGTTTTTGCAGGCTGAGACCTTCCCAGGCTTAAAGTAATCTTGTTGCTGACCCTGCAAAAATCAAGCAGAAGACCAAAAAGTTGGTAAAAGGAGAAAAAAGAACAAAAAAATCAGATGGAAACACAAAAGAAAGCAACAATAGAAAGGTCCTCCTTTCTCCCATATATAAGAAAGGGAGAAAGGAGGACCCAGGAAACTGTAGGCCCATAAGTCTCACATCGGTCTTGGGGAAAATCCTTAAAAAAATTATCAAGGATCACATCGGTGAGGGGCCAGCAGGGAAGATCATGCCCAGGGGAGATCAACATGGGTTCATCAAAGGCAGGTCCTGCCAGGCCTTTTATGACCAGGTAACTAAATCCCTGGATGATGGTGTCGCTGTGGACGTAGTCTTTCTGGACTTTCAGAAGGCCATTGACACTGTCTCTCACCCCATTCTCATTAATAAATTGATTGACTGTGGTATTGATGCCTATACAGTTGGATGGGTCAAAAATTGGCCGATGGGGCGCACCCAGAGAGTGGTGGTGAATGGGTCGTACTCGACCTGGAGGGATGTGAATAGTGAGGCCCCCCCAGGGATCAGCCCTGGGGCCTACACTGTTCAACATCTTCAATGGTGTAAGGAGAAGTGGTGTAACTTCCAAGAGAAGTGGTGCTGGCTCCTACCTTGGGGGTCTTTAAGAGGAGATTAGATGTACAGCTTGCTTGGGTCGTTTGACCCCAGTAATCTTTCCTGCCATGGCAGGGGGTCTGACTAGATGATCTACTCAGGTCCCTTCTGACCCTAAAAACTATGAAACTATAAAACTATGAAAGAGCAACTTGGACGAGGGGGTGGAAAACACATTGTCCAAGTTCACTGATGACACCAAGATCTGAGGAGAGGTAGGCACACTCGAAGGGAAAGAGAGGCTGCAATTAGATTTAAACAGACTACAAAAGTGGAGGAATGGTAACAGAATGGGGTTCAATGTAGATAAATGCAGGGTGCTGCACCTGGGGAGAAGGAATCCACAGCATACATACAAGCTGGGGAGCTCTCCTCCTGTGAGCACAGAGGCAGAAAGGAATCTTGGAGTCATTAGACTCCAAGATGAACATAAGCTGTCAATACCAGACTGCAACCAGCAAAGCCAACCACACCTTGTAAAGCATCAAAAGATACATCTCAAGCCGGTCCAGAGAGCTGATACTCCCCCTCTTTGCGACAATGGTCAGCCACAATTGGAGTACTGTGTCTAGTTCTGGGCACTGCACTTTAAGAAGGACGAATCCTGCCTTGAGAGGTTTTAGAGGAGGGCCACCGACTTGGTTGGAGGGCAACAGGGCAGGCCCTATGAGGAGAGGCTGAAGGACCTGAACCTGTTCAGCCTCAGCAAGGGGAGGCTGAGGGGGGATTTGGTGGCTGCCTACAAACTCATTAGGGGTGTCTCAGCCGCCTGCAGAGAGTTTGGGATTGAGAGTATGGTCGGGGTAGAAAGGTAAGAAAGGTTTATTGACTTAATAAAAACACAACTATGTGTAGTAACAAGACAAACAATGACAGACAAAAGCAATTTGTGTTGGCAACTTATTGGCAGTCCCCTCTGATGCCTGATACACAGCAAGTTCCTCTTTCCTCAAAGTTCAGTGAAGTCAGGCGTTCCCGAGCAGCGCTGCCTGAGGGGTACTGGGAAGGACCCTGGAATGCAGTTCTTGGGCTGCTCAAGGTCCATGGGCTAACTGATCCAGGCAGCAGCTAACTAATCCTTTTCACAGAGCTGCATCTTCCTTCTGAATGGCTTCTAGATATTCCAGCTAATTTATAGCTTCTGAAGGACACTGATAACATACAGTCACTCGGATTCCTTTTACTTCAACAGTCCTTAGACTGACCAACAGCAGTACAAGCCTTGCCTTTGATAAGGTAATTACCTTCCTTTGATAAGGTAAGTTTAACTGCGCCAAAGGGCCTCACTACTTCTAGGCTTTGCTAAATTTACTAGGCCTTACTTTATACAAGGCCTCACTACATCTACAAGCTTGAGAAGCTTAAGAGAGTCCAGACAAGAGCCACACGCATGATCAGAGGTCAGGAAAACAGACCTTACAATGACAGGCTGAGAGCCATGGGGCTCTTTAGCTTGGAAAAGCGCAGGCTCAGGGGTGATCTGATGGCCACCTATAAGTTTAGCAGGGGTGACCACCAGTACCTGGGGGAACGTTTGTTCACCAGAGTGCCCCAAGGGATGATGAAGTCAAACGGTCATAAACTACTGCAAGACCATTTCAGGCTAGACAAAAGGAAGAATTTCTTTACTGTCCAAGCCCCCAAGGTCTGGAACAGCCTGCCATCGGAGATGGTTCAAGCACCTACACTAAACACCTTCAAGAGCAAATCGGATGCTTATCTTGTTGGGATCCTATGACCCCAGCTGACTTCCTGCCCTTTGGGCGGGCAGCTGGATTCGATGATCTTCTGAGGTCCCTTCCAGCCCTAATGTCTATGAAATCTATGAAAACTATGAAATCTTAAACTTTAATTAGGCTTTTAGCAACAACACATAACTTAATATCTAAACAAATACAGAAAAACACTTGGTCTAATCTTCATAGAGCCTTCAGCAAGCACCTTTATCACACAGACATACTTTTCAGCTGTCCCCAGCTGTCACAAGGGGAGATCAGCAGCAAATCTGAAAGGCCCTATTCCCCCCAGCAGCACCTGGGGTGATGAGGAACAATGGCCAGAAGCTGCTGGAGAATAGGTTCAGGTTAGAGATTAGGAGGCACTGTTTCACTGTTAGGGTGCCTAGAATCTGGAACCAGCTTCCTAGGGAAGTGGTCCTCGCTCTTACCTTGGGTAAATTCAAAAAGAGATTGGGCGAACACCTGTCTGGGGTCATGTGATACCAGCGTGTGCTCCTACCAGTGGTGGGGGGGGTCAAATTAGATAATCTGTTCAGGTCCCTTCTGACCCCAAACTACTATGAAACTATGAAACTGGCTGGTCCATGGATTTGTTTACAAACAGTTTTTCTAAATAGACCCTGACCTGTTGTTTGGCCACTCTTGACTCTTCACCTTGTCCCCAAACTGTTCTGCCCAGCTGGGAGCTGACTGTGCCTGTGAAGAAGGAGGTTAAAAAGGCATTGAGTACTTCAGCCTTTTCTGCATCATCTGTCATTAGGATGCTTCCCCCATTCAGTAAGGGACTCACACTTTCCCTGATCTTCCTCTAGTTGGTTACATACTTGTGGAAACCTTTCCTGTTACCCTTCACTTCCCATGCTAGCTGCAACTCCAATTGCACTTTGGCCTTCCTGGGCAGGTCTCCACTGTTGGCTACAAAGGACCAACCCACGGGATAATAATAAATTCTAATTTATGGGACAGAATGTGAAGTTACCAATAAATAATAAATGCAAACTTTGAGTTATGGGTAGTACTGGTCACCTTAGCACATACATACACACATATGTCCTCATATTCAAACCTAAGTAGTATAGTGTATAGTAGCTGCTGTAGTGATTGTAGTATCAGTATATCTACCTATCTGAGGCCCTGGAGTCTGCTGTTGATTGTCAGCTTCCTTCAAGGGGATGTCATCTCCAGAAGGGGGGCACCTGCTTGTCCTTCTGTCCAGGTAGGTCAGGTGCTGAATGAGAGGATACCACTGAGGGTCATGCTTCACCACCTTTTATCCCTTTCTGGTAGACTTGTGTGATCCCCCAACATCATCTTGGCTACCCAATCTGGAGGTCGCTGTCCCACATGGGTCTTGAGTAGTACCGGACAGCTGTTAGTCACAGGGGTCTCTGCCTGCTGGTATCTGAAGTTTCGGAAGTCCACCCTTGACTTATTAACTTAATGGCTGTATTGTCATGGGTTACAGGAATAGTCAATAGGGTAGGTGTTTGGTTATAGGAATCAGTTCTTTAGCTTGATTAACTTAAAATGGAATTCCTTTGGCTAGGCCATTTTCTACTGATGATCGTCATTTACTCAACAGATTTTATACTTTAGCGTTATACTTTCAATGCAGTTTTAACAATGATCTAAGGTGTAACTTCATTCTACAGGGAATACATTCCTTAAGAGTTTAAAAGTATAAAATATAAAATACAAAATCCCATGGTGAAGATGAGACAGGTGAAATATGAAAACGCCCTGTAAGAAATATATAAAAATACAATGTAAGATAGTTAGTCTCTGAGCATCTTTGGTCTTAGCAACATCTCTGGCTTCTCTCATTTTTCGACCCTGCTTTTGGCTTGTTACTGGATTTTGGTTTTGGGTTCTCCATATAGACCTGAATCCCAGTTCCTGACCCTGTTTTGGCTTACTCTTAGACTTTTCCCTGTGGATAATCTTTGGGGTTTGGTATACAGGCTTCTTATTTCTGGCTCTTGACCCTGGTTTTTGACTCAAATGACTTTTGACCTGTGGATTCCTACTCCTGCAACCCCCAGTTCCACATCTGGCTATACCCACGAGGCCAGATGTCCTGGTGGACTGTGACACTGTGACACAGAGTGCAGTTTCAGGTCATGCCCACAATCTGGAGCCTCCAACCATCCCCATAGCTCCTGCCCTTACCTCTAAGATCTTGTGAGCAGCAGCTCAGCTGGGTGATGTTGCTCCCTCGGCTGCAAGCAGCAAACTACTGCATCAGCTTGCCTTGCTTAACTTTGAAAATGGCTGCCTTAATCAACACCTGCTGGCTGCCTGCTCCAGCCCTTAAATGGCACCAAAGGTGCACTGCTATGCTTTCCTTAAACATATGTACTGCAGCGATATTTTTTTAAATAGGCGAGTAAAACTACATCACCTATAATGCAAGAATCTGTCACATCTCAGATTAATTAACTGGCCATGGGATTGAATTTTGACAAATTCACATTTTCTGTTATAAAAACAGTATTTCTACCCCATTGGTGGCAAGGAAAATAAGTCAACCTGAGGATGGCTTACTGTGTGAGCTTTCTTTCCAACTAAAAACTGGAAATCTGGGAAATGCTAGTGGAATATGAAAACCATGTCTTGTTCTGTTAAATTAGCATTGGCTTCACACCAGTGGTTTGCATAAGCAACTGAAAGTGTATCATTATTCTTAACTTGGGATAATTCTTCAGTCAGCTGTGCTGGTCTGAAAGAAAAGCTTCTTTTTGAATATCAAGGTCTTTGTCTTTTTTCATATTTTATATATATAAGAGTTGTTAGCTACATTTTACATTAAATATTGAACAACAATGTCCAAAAAAAAAAAAAGACCACTCTTAAAGAGTGGATCCTTGATCAAGTGACATGTGATAGACATACAGGCCACATCTACATAAGTGTGTACATTTGAATGCCCAGGGACAACTAGTGGTGACAAACCTTGTGCCACCAGTAGTTGTACCAATGTGCCACATGCCCTTTGGCATGCACCAGCTTACCCTGAGTGGGGTAGGCAAGGCTGGGGCCAGCACTGGGCTGGCCCCAGCAGCCTTACCTTGGGTCCTGGGGTCCTCCTGGGGCTGCAGCAGCAGTGACCCTGCCACTTGGAGCCTGGTAGGCAGCCAGAGCATGGCTCTGGCTGGCCAGGCTCCAGTTTTGAACACCACATGCTGTCCCAGTGTGCACCGCTGAGCTTTTATTTTCCATGGGTTTTATTGACCCCTGAAAATCCAGGGGTCAACCACCCACCTGCACTGTTCCCTGGAAGCATGGCAAATAGCTGAATGTGCAGTATGTGGCACCACTGACATGTCTGCAGCACCACATACCACATGACCGCACTCATCTGGACAAGGCCACAGAGCACAAGCAAATCAATCATGTTCCTGGCAAAAGGTTATATTGTAGATCTAGTAAAAAGATGGTTAGTGTGAGCCTGTGCTGGAATCAGTATTTCACATTTCATGATCTTAAACAATCTAATTATTTCCAGGTTGCTTTCACTGCTCTGAATAAATTAATATCATGAATGATATTAATTATTCACATGAATAAGTAGTGATCTTCAAGAAATCACATCAAACCTTCCACTTTTTGAGCTTCAGAGAAACTCTAGAAGAAGCAAATGATATTGGAATTCATCCCATTCATACTGTTTTTGACTGTAAAAGAGAAAAAGACTGCCAATGAAATATAAGAAAGACAGTTTTTATGGTCATTCTAGTCCTGTCAGAAGCACAGATAACTAGAAATGAGAAGTACCAGTTCTTAAAATAGTATTAATCATCTGCCACTAATTATCCATTTTAGTGTAAGCACATTCTAGCATATTATAACCACAGTTTCCATATACTTGTTCAAAATATAATGAGTTAATAAAATACTGGTTGATGACTTACAGGCCAGGGCACAGGGAATACAATATCATATTGTATTATTCTGTGTAAAAATTACCCTGGAAACAGGGTTACTCTTCATTTTCATCTATATTCCAAGAGATGTCAAAATTAAAAATATTCTATACAAATCTCCAGCTAGTCATCATAACAAAGAGTCATATTTGGGACAGAAATAAGACAAACATTTTTTATTAATGTAAATTTTATAAAAATGTGAATATTGCAACAGGATTGCAAAAGCTCATCTAAAACAATAAGGATAATCTATGTTTTCTTTTTAAAAATCAGCTTTGTTTATGCAACAGGAAGAAGCATACTGTTACTGTGCAGGACCCTCAAGCAATCAACAGGGCATTGAACTGAGAAAACATGTGGCAAAAGAAAGGAAAGTGGAATATGTATATTCAAAAAAGAGTACAGTGCACCTTTCTGAGATATGTTAAAATTACAAAATGACCATTTTAGAATGAGAGGGACTCTGGTTAACCATTCAGTAGCCAGTACTTTCTTCCTATATAGCACTTTTTTTTACATTTATGTAGTGTTTTTGCCAAAGAATCTCATGAATCCAATATTTTACAGTTCTACATATGCTGAATACAGTTTGATTTTGTTGAGGGTCACTGGAACTAAATATGACAACTTGCAAAGATGTAATTATCTTCCGTTCCAATAAGCTTTTGGCTTACAGAGAAGTAGAAACAGCTGAGCATGTGGGAAAGGAGCCAAACTGTAAGAATACACAATCTTGAAGAAAAGAAGTGGTAAGCAGAAGTCAGAGCATAATGGGTGGAGAAGATGTATACCTTATTTGTCAACCTCCGCATATTAATTTGGAGAGAGAGAAATTAGATTTTAAACTGATAGATACAGTTCTGGCATTAATCTAGACACAAGAGATAAACTAGGTGGGCTGAAATCAGCCATGTTCAATGCTTTGAGTAAAATGAAGAAAAATCTGAAGCAGCCTCTTTATTAGTTCTGGTATGGAGTAGACCAAAACCTCAAAAGGTCAAGAGTCATTCATGATTCTCCATCCAATCCAAATCCAAGCCTCAAATCTCAGATCAAATTTAGGTTTGACCCTATATCCTGTACCTTGGCCTCAAACTAAACACACAAATGACACAGGGAAATAAGGAACATTTGAAACAATGAACTTTATATATATGCATAAAATATTTTATGTGAAAAATAAATATATATGTAAGTAAACATATCCAGGTATAACGCCAAGTAAATTATTTCATACACCTCTTACAAAAAGTCCAGAACTGTGTCAAAACTATTCCACAGTATGCATCAACAACCCCACCATCTTTTATTATAGAGGATGGTTTAAATTTTCTGTGTGAAATTTGAAGAGGGAAGAGAGAATGATGAGCTGGGCAGACTGGAGCCATGAAGAAAATGGTACAACGTGATCATTTCTGTCCTAAACATTTGTTATGAAGTAAATTTACTGGTATGTTTTTAGAACCAATTTTCCCCTACTCTTTCTTGTGGAATACACTTTAAAAAAATGAAATCCAGTACCTTGACAAGGTATATGTATGTATTCAGTAATTATAAAATGGATCCAACTGGTTAGTTTCCATTTTTGACACAATAATGTACCCTGCCATCTCCATACTGACTTGGATCTGGTCCTCAAAATGTCCTTGGCTCTGAAATGGCTTACAATAAAGTTTTGAGCCAAAGCAGGCATATACTTGGCTTTGGCTGAAGTTGTCTCTGCCCATCTTAGCGTACATGTTGTAACAAAGAGTGACACGATTTCACATTTATTTATAACTTTATACAATAAAATAATTAACTATTTATTTATGGTTTTGTTAAAATAAGTACTCCACAGTTTTTGCAAACAAATAAAATGACAGGACAAAGAGAGGATTACAAACCAGCAACTACTTTATAATATAACAGTTGTCCTCAATATCATGATTAGACTTTCATGTGATATAAAACTTGCATAATAAAAACATAATATTTCTTCAGCCTAATGTCACCAAATAGCCCCTTGCTAAGTAACAGCACATATATTTTGTGTCAGTTTCCTAGATGCCAAAATAGCCTGAGATTTCTCAGAGTGTTATTTCCTTGTTGGAAAAGTAAAAAACATACAACTAAAACTTCATTTCCACCTCTCCGCTCCCCACCCCCAACAACTCTAATACAACTAGCCTTTATCTAGGCCTAAATATCTGACAAAGACCAGAAAAAGAAGTGGTTACACTAGTCTGTTTCTGTTAAAATCTTTAGATAATATTGATAACTTATCTGTACGACCAGTTTTTAAATAGTAATATTATGTATGTTTCCTATTATAAAAACCCTTTAAAAATTCTTTTATGAATTCTTTACTGCAAGAAAAATTATATGAAAAACAAGAATTGAAGAGAAAAAATGTAACACTAAAGTGAACTTAGCTTGGGCTATTTCTGTGGAATTATGTCACTGCTGGGAAATTACTGTACTGTAGTCATTTACTGGAAAACTAAATGCAAAGAGAGTATAGACAATATTAAAAATTAATAAACCATACGTATAAGCAGTAGGCTATGATAGAATCAAGTTACGATATTGTTCAATTGAAACCAATTTTCATATAGAAAATAAAAGCTGTCTTAAATGTTTTCACTTTCTTATCCTAGTAACAGACAGGTTAAATGCTTCCAAGAACAATCATTTACATTTATTGGATTTACTGTATCTTTCATTTAATGCCATTAACATATGGTTAACCTTGAATATATTTAACACCAATTTTACAATTTAAAACAAACCCAGTGTTCCAGCTTCATCTTTGTGGTTTGAAGCCCGGAGTGTGTGCACTGTTAAAGTCAATAAAGCCTTCCTTTAACTTCAGAATCAGGATGCAACACCTGAGGCATAGTTCTGATACTGTGCAGATTATATAGGAAATGTAGGAACATAGGACTTGAAGGGGCTCCTGGGCTATTGATCCCAGTTCTCTGGATTGCATCAACCCAATGACTCCTCAAAGTCACCAATACAACCCTTACATGTAACAAGTCACAATACCCAAAACACTAAGAATCCCTACAGCAGGGTTGCTCAGCCTCTGGCCCATGAACCAAATACAGCCCACAGAGTCAGGGCATCAAGCCCATGGGGATCCACATGGTTTAGTAATTTGAATTAGAAATAAATAGTCAGGAGTAATGGAAGCTCCATGCAACCAGATCCAGCCCTGCCTAGGTCATTGTCATGCAGCAGGAACAGGACTGGGCTGGATTGCTCCTCTTCCACCTCCCCAGGCATCCATATAGGGGTGGAATACTCTGCCCCTCCTTCTCCCCCCCCCCACATCCTGATTTGGGGTGCTCTGCCCCACCATGCCCCATGTTCAGATGCAGATCAGGGTGCTTCCCACCCTCCCCTTCTGCCCCCCGCACGTCCAGGTCAGGGCCCTTTTCCCAGCTTCCTCCCCCACATTCAGATCAGTCAGGCTTTGCACCCCCTGGCTGGATCCAGCCCATGGATGGACCTGGCACCACCCATCCATCCCTACAACATGGGGAGATGAGGGCATTATCAATGTCCTGCCACTGCAAGTAGCAGAAATGAATGTATGCTCAGAGGATCATAAGAAAAGGTGTATGTCCTATAGTAGAGGTGAAGACAACAAAAAAAATGTAAAGAAAAAATATCCTGGCCCCTGTCCAGAAGCAATATCTATACACTAAATGGTGACAGCAGCACTTAAGGAAGCTCTGTTTGCATGGTATCTTCTCAAGTCAAGCTAAGAAGGGGATTTTTCTTGCTTTCATATTAGTCAGCAAGACTAAATGGATGCATATGGCTAAACATGATGATTTTTACTGAAAGCTTCATAGAGGAAATTCATGCTGAGAAAGAAGAAGGCCTGTTTAGGCGAAAGGATCCTTTTGCAACCACATAGACTACCTGGGGAAAAATCAGAGCTGCCCTGCTGCAGTCCTCTAGGTCAGTGGTTCCCAAACTTTTTTTTCCATCCCCCACTGCTGGGAGCAGTGACAGCAGCCCAGCAGTGCGGGTGTGGGAGCTCCTGGTATGCAGCATGGCTCATCTTTTCTGTGCAGCACCACCGGCATTGCCCCTGCAACTCTCATTTGGGTTGTGACCCCTGGGTTGGGAACCGCTTCCCTAAGTGGACTGCACCCACAAACCCAACCCACCAACATAAACAGTTTCATTTCTTTCCAAATAGCCATTTTCATGTTTGAATTAGAACTGAAGAGAAACTGAGACAAAATCATGCTATAAAGTTATTTATGATTAATCTTTATTAACTCCCCCCTTTTGCTCTTCTGGGCTTCAGTTCAGCATACTATTTAAGCACACATGCACTGGATGCATCTACATGTGCAATTAATGCGAAGAAAGAAATTCCAGAGCACTTTGAGCTGGAGTGAACTGCTTCCGGGCAGTCTCCACATGTGCCTAGGACAGCAGCAATTTGAACTAGAGTGGAACCTGCCCGGGGCTGGCAGGGAACACAGAGGGTCAGGGTAAGGGGGGGGGGGCAGCCCTGGGCTCCAAGTGGCAGAATTGGCCTGGAGAGGGGCTGAATGAGGCACAAGTGTGGAGAACCTGCAGAGCCATGTGGCTAGGCAACAATCAAGAGTCTGGCCCCCAGCTGGTCACCATCTACGCATGCATTTCAGCACAGTTAAGTACTCCGCCATAAGATAGTACTGTGCCTGATGGCAGTGTTAATTAGTTTACTGTGCCCTAATACTAGCATATAAGTAGATGTTGATGCTTTACTGTGGAGTGAGTTAGTCTACTCTGCAGTAAAGCTCACATGTAGAAGCACCCACTAAAGGGTTTTACTAAGCCGTCATCCCTGGGTCATTTTTTAGCACTGAGCAGATCATGTAAAATTCAGGAAAATTGCTTTCTTCTAAGACATTTGGAAGCAGGGATCTTGAAAATGAGAAATAAAATGAAAAGCCAGTTTCAACAGTAGTCACCAACAACACTAACCCTTAACTGCAACAAATATGCTATACGACCAATGTATTTCTTGTGCAAGCTATTTCTGTGCCAAGCAATAGCAGATATATTTTTGATAGCCTTCCTTTATTCCTGCTATGCCACCAATATATTCCAGGATTTATCTGTGATATATACACTATATCCTTAAGTCAGCAAGCAGAATTAAGGCCCTTAAAAAAATGGGTAAGCTCCAATTTTTAAACAACATGTTTATGTGATTTGGTAGGTTGGAATCTACTGGCTTCAAAGCTTTTGAAGTGTTGGATGGAGGGCAAGAAGAAATGGCCTTCAGCAGTTTGGAAGGAATTCTTTCCCTCTGTGCATCTAAATGGTAGTTTTCCAGCCACAAAAGGGACATTTTTGTCATTTATGTGAAGTTTGTGATTCTATCACTCCCACAATATGGATGTGTAAGTCTGGGTAGATAGACTAAGTATGTGCAGTGCCCCATGCTCTAGCTGCATATGTACCCAGCCACATGCATGCACCCGTTGTGGACACCTAAGTCACAAAAATGTAGTTGGATAAAACCCCTTGACTAAGAGCAGGGGGGACAAGAAGAAGAAGGAGCTTCCCACATTGTAGCTCAAATAAAAATTAGGACACTCACCTGGGAAGTGGGAGACCTGGCTTTGAGTAGTCCCCACCCCAACCCCCCATTTCCTAAAAGGGATTTAAATCCAGCTCTCTCTCATTTTCCAGCACAGTTCTCTAACCACTACAGCACAAGTTAGGTATTATCCAGTCTCTTCTCCAGTGTTCCTTTTGAAGCTGGTCTCCTGGGCAGCCAAGGCAGGGAAATGTGAGGCCAGGAGGAAGAGAACAAGTCAGGGTGTGTGTTGCTCAGTGAGATGACAGCTGGTCTGGAAGTTCTAGCTAGTGCCCTTGGTCCTCATGAAGCAGAAACTTTCTCACTCCATCTTTCTCTCTCCACCCATTTTTTTTAATCGAATGACCATTAAATGCTAAATACAGAGACTCAGCTGTAAATTAAATGCTGGAGAGGGATCTGGATACCCTAACCTGTGTTGTGGTGGTTAGAGTACTATCTATAATGGTAAGCTGAAAAGATCCATTCTCAAACCCACCTTGGGTAAAAAGATTTGGAATCCAGGTTTTCCACTTCCCGGGTAACTGCCCTAACCACTCAACTACTGGGGCTAATATAACTATGATGGTCAGCTGCCACAGCAGATACACTCCAGATAGCTGCATACCTGCTTGGCCAGTTCATTTCCTGCTATGCATGTTCAGTCTACATGTGCAAGCCTGTATGTCTGCACTGCAAAGGAAATATAACTTCACTCTGCACAAGTACCAAAAAATGCCATTTAGGCACGCAGGGTAACAGACTTCTACCAGGAGTGTAAAAATATATTGCAATCAGTATTTGTGCTTTTTAGAAGTATAATTTCAGTATTATCTTTGAAACATAACAGTTAATATCTCCTATGTTACTTGTTCCTTGTCATTCCTCTGACCCTGGAATTGGTGGTCATGGATTAATTAAATGTCTTCTGCCAGAATTTCTGCAGCAATACCTGCTTCCATTTTCACATTCAGTCAGCATGTGCATTCAAATAAGAAATGTCAGCACCTTCTTAAACTTCCATTAACTATGCAGGATTCCCAAGTGACTGTTTCAAGCTGGTGAAGGATGGTAATGAAACCAGTTATAATATTTGAGTTGAAATGAGAAGAACATATCATCTGCCACTTTAAACAACAAAGAGCTAAACTGGGATATTGCTTTGCAATTTTGTCAGGAAGTGATGTTCTGGGGGGGCTGTGAGATGGTCATTAGGTTAAAATTTTGAGAGAAGCCCAAGATTTAATTCTTCTAACATTACTTCAACCATTTTTGTGTCCTGGTTCTTATTATGTTATGCAGATGAGGCTGTTCAAGCCTTATTTGATATTGCTTTTTACTGATAGGCTTACTAAATCAAAATTACTGTTAATGTAAATGGAAGGCTTTCTCTCCACTTCGGGAGTGAATAATCAGACACAGCATATAGGGTGCCTATACACGTGCTCGGATGCATTTTAATTAGAAGATGTCAGAGCAAATGAATTGAGTCTGTTCCATCTTCTAATTAGAATGCTCTAGCATTGTCATAGAATCACATACATAGATTTCATAGACATTAGGGCTGGAAGGGACCTTGGGAGATCATCGAGTCCAGCTCCCTGCCCAAAGGACAGGAAGTCAGCTGGGGTCATAGGATCCCAGCAAGATAAGCATCCATTTTACTCTTGAAGGTGTTCAATGTAGGTGCTTGAACCACCTCCGCTGGCAGACTGTTCCAGACCTTG
>NW_017728906.1:32404371-32421777 GCF_001723895.1 Crocodylus porosus
GAAAACACCACCTGAGCTCCCAGACCCATAAGCCCCGCTCCCAAATCCCTGTAGCACCTCATGACCTGGCTTGGGGTGCTCCAAGCCGTGTCATTGGTGCCCACATGAATAAGTAGCATGGGGAAGTGGTCTGTGGGCCGGAGGAGCTGTGGGATCCTGTCCGCAATGTCTCGGATGTGGGTCCCTGGGAAGCAGCAGACTTCCTGGGCTAAGGGGTTGGGGCGGCAGATTGCCCCCTCAGTCCCCACAGAGGGTCTCTAGCTGTCCATGCCGGTCGCCAACACCAGCTTGCAGCGACATGTGTGCTCCCAGCAGTTGGGGGGGCATGGTGGTGGCAGGAGGGTGGTGGCTGTGGTAGAAGCGTGGCGGCAGTAAGCAAGCTCCCACAGATGCTGCCAGAGCTGTCATGTGGCAGGGGGATGAGCACCAACCAGGGGTCGGCGACCACCCATAGTTGCCCCCAGCATTGTCAGCAGCAGCCAGTGGGGATCGCAGACTGCCCACAGATGCCACTGGTAGTGTCTGCGGAAGGGTGGCAACTGCCCACATGTGCCACTGACAGTGTCAGCAGTGCCTTTTTGTAGGGGGTGCACCACCATGCTCAAGGGGTACATGTGAACCTGAGTGTACCCCCTACACATCACCCCTGCTCTAAGAGCCGCTGTAATTAAAGCACCTGGAGCATCTTAGGTACCACGTTGGTGGGGCTGCTTCATCTAAAGTTTGTTGAACAAGTGTTAGTTAAAGCACCCTCACCACCATTTTGCAGTGTGGGGACACTGATACACAACATGTGGAGGATAGCTGGAGCCTGGTAAATACCACATTCTAGTAAACTAAATTAATCCAGTTTCCTCTAACGCACTATAATTACAGTATGTTGAAACAGCCTCCTGACTCATGGATAGGCACCCATGAGCTTTAGCTAAAGCATGCTATGACTATGTTTAAATGTGTTGGGGCTTAATACACATGATGCTGCACTGTTGTAATTAAAACAGCCCTCCAGGAACCACTCTAATTAAAACACCCCTAACCCTGAGCATGTTCATAGGCAACCATCGGTATTGTGTATTATGTTAAAAGTATCATCCTGGTTGTAGGTTTCTTGTTTCTTGTTCTATATCTCCATTTCATATGTACATACACATACATTGATAAAACAACTGCAGTATAGAATGAGATATTCCTATAATCTATGTAAAATTCCCACATGTTAAAGTATATATGAAGTTCAACACCTTGTCCTGGCCTCCCTACTAATTCAACTTTCCCATTTTTCAGGAGGGTTATGTACTTAGCTGTTTGACAGAAAAATCCTGCTTTCTATAGCAAATCTTAGCCTCTCAGTTAGCAAACACTAGCACTTACACAGTGAACTTCTTTCTTCCGCCTTTCTTTTTGGCTAGACATCTTCTCCACATACCAGTTTTAGCAAGAATAAACTCATAAAGTCACTGTGAGCAATTATAGAGCTTAAGAATTGGAAAATTAAAAAATTGCATTAAAAGTAGAGGAAAGTCCTAAAACCCAGAGACCATACTGTAAAATAAATTCATAAAAAATAAAGTTTGCTTTATTTTACATTCCTTTGTTTATCTTGAATGAGCTGACCTGGTTTCAGTTTTTTTATTGTTGTTGTCATTATTTATATTACTTTAACACTTCAGACTCACTGTTCAAAGACAAGATCCCACTGCACTGGACATTATAAATTGGAGGATAAAAATAGTTCCTGTCCCAAAGATCTACATAAAATATAAGACAAGAGACAATAGATAGATTTATGGAGGACCACAAGGAAACAATGGGACAGCCTCAGGTAGCATGAGAAGCTGTGCACCAGCAGGAGCCTTACAAAATAAGATAAATCATAATTCAATCTTTTGGGTTGTAATCCATTATAATAGTAATACAATTAAGTAATATATAATAATAGGATTATGTCTTAAATTATTTTGTTTCTGTTATAAATTGGGAACATACTGCTCTCCAGCTGTATGGATTCACTGTTTTATATAAGATGTGCTCTGAGATCACACTTTTGTAAGTAAATCTGTGTAATTCTTCAACATAAAAGAGCATTCACTTTTTCATAAAGTACTTCCTCACATGTTTAGAGCATTCAGAAGGGAACAACAAAGCAATGGGCTTCCTTATCCATCTGTCCTATGGCTCTCAGAGATTTAATTTTGCCTACCTATGTATTGTAAGAAGTCTCACTGCAACAGTCCCTATAGGCAAAATTTTAAAAGGTGTATGTCTTTGTAGTTAGAGGACATAAGTGTGGAAATGGGGTAATTCAGAAGATCTAAGATAAGTAGACTTCAGCTTGTACAAACCAGGCCAGTTTACTGTTCCACTTCAGCCCGGTAGCCATTACATCAGTTTAAAGTTTAATAGTGCTGTCAAGTCTCACAATTTTATGTATATAAAGTTCCCATTACTGAAGTCCTATTAACACATGAGAATCTAAGTTTTCATATCTAGATCTAATAGTTGTAGAGAAAAGCTTGGAAAAATGAACCTCAAAGGCTTAGACACTAGACACCAACTAAAAAGAATCCACTTACTTTTTATGTTTAAAAAATCATGACGCATTTATAAACATGCTCTGGGACATGGCACCAGGTGCTTTAATTAGTGAGCTGCACTAATTAGAAGCAGCAATGCATCATGTGTAACAGCATCCCCATATTGAAAAATGGCGACAGGGCATTTTGAACTAAAGCTCATTGAACATGTTTTATTTCAAAGCGCCCCACCACCTTTTTTTTCAGCACAGGGATGCATGGGGATGCTAATACATGTGACTCAGAAGGCTGCCAAAGCACATCAATTTCTGTGCCCCAGTAGGCTTGATTGAGTCTGCTGTAAAATGCTGGGAGAAGGCTTCCTGCACGTCTGTAGGAACCCAGGAGTTTTAAGGCAGTCTCATGATTTTGGAAGGGCAAATTCCTAGTTCATGAGGGGCTGTGGTTGGCAATACTGGGTGCATCTACATTTTCAATTAATCTGATGCTATAAACTCCAGTGCAATTTGAGCCCAAGTCAGCTCCTCCCAGGGGCAGTGTCTGCACATGAGCCTGGAACTACAGCAGTTTGAGCCATGGTGGAGCAGCTCTTAGCTGGCAGCAGGCCCTGGGGGTCATCGCCTGGCTTTGCCTGGCAGTGTCAGACAGCGGAGGGGCTACCTGGGGCATGAGGGTGCTATATTGTAGGGCAAGGCGGAGCCAGGCCCTGCACTTTGGCACCCTCATGTCCTAGCCAGGCCCTGTCACAATCTACATGTGCATTGGAGCCATAGGATAGTAGGTCTAATTACATTGATAAGGCAAGAATTTTTGTGGATGCTATCTTTTATTGGACCAAGAGCATGGCAGAGATGTTCAAAGGCTTGTCTGTGTCTATTCCAGTATCCTTCCTTGGGAAGCAGACTAAGCAAGCAGCAGGAAGAAGCAGAGCCAAGTAACAAATGAAACAAAAACTTATGTGAAATTTCATGTGTAAATGAAAACAGAATATAAGAGAGATTACCAGGTAACAAAGAGGCAGTAAAACCTAATCAAGCAGGATCATTATCACTGTTGATGTACAGAGGCTAGAATGTATCTAGTAAATTATAATGGCCCCTGGTAATTGTCTATATTAAAAACCTGGCACTTAGTGTCCACTAAGATAATGAATTTCTGTTCCCATGCTGTTTCTGTTCCCATACCCAAAAGTTTCCCTCTGTCTAATCCACTTGGTCTAATAAAAGATATCACTCACCAGAATTCTAGCCTCCTACATTTTACCTGGACCATCATGGTAATCACCTTAACACTACCATGACATTGATCAGACAATTTAATGATAAACTGGTTACTTTTTGCAGTGTATTTGATGCAAACCCTATTCAGATATAATACATGAACTGGTAAATGAGAGGGAAGCATCTTTTTTTTTTTTAAGTTTATGGTTTTGTTTACCTGAAACCTATTTTAAAAGCAAGAATACAGTACAGATGCTGGAAGTGAAAACTTCAGGTTAGCCTGTTGATGGACTAATTTTTGTGGTACCAAAGACTTCCCCCAAAATAAATAGGTGTTTTCCATTTGTGGGCTGAAGTGGCTTGTGTGTGTCCTCTCCCAGAAGACCAGCAGTACTTTTAAATTGATGGTAGGATGTTATAGTTATGGTAACCCACAAACTACTTGCTGTATAACCTGATCGTTCACTGTACAGTTCCTTAACGTAACTCAGATTGACTTTACTTGGGAACATACCTATTATAGAGAAGCTCTAAATTTCATTTTTTGTTTTCCTTAGCATGTTTATAGCTACAGTTAAGTTCACAAACAGAAGACTGTTTTACTTTTCCATTAACAGCTGAAACCAAACCATCCAAATTCATATGCCTAAATTTCTGAATGCCCTCTTTCAGTTCATTGGTCCCATGAGGTTATTCGAAGTGTTCTTTTCTTAGTCGTTCATTTCCTCTCTGTTGCCTTCCACTTATACAAAAGAGCAATTTTTTTCACTTCAACTGTCAACATTTGTTGCTGCTGACATGTGCAAACAAGCTTGGACCACCCCTGAAGAATAGAAATCTGTCCAAGTGCTTCAGTAATCATTTTCTCTTCCTTCCCCTGCACTTTTTTTTTCCTTTCTGTTCTTCTCTCTTCCATAAATCCAAGCAAGGTTAGATAAATAGCTATCAACATAGTCACATCATGATAAATAGATCTCAACCAACATTTTTCTTACTGACCACTTCTATTTTTAGATGCTATACACACACTGGAAAATATACCACAGATTTCTTAGCCATATCTAAGATAGTAGTCATATTAATAATTCATAAGTTAATCTCTCCAGACAATGAATCATTTCTAACACTTCAGCCTAACCCCTCAATCCACCTTAGTTAAATGGCAAGCTTTCTAGTATTGTGGTTCCCAGATCTGAATGTAGTAATCTATGTTCGGCCCTACAAGAATCTTATAGGGAAAGTATCATGCCTTCTCCCTGATCCAAAACAGTTCTCTGAGAGATCATTATGCTATAACAATTCAGCATTTCGATTTTCAGGTGTTTCAACAACTGTGTTCCCAATGATATAATACCAAGCACGAAGAAAGAAGGCAAGACTCCAACATGTGTTTGTAGGATCATGGCTTTTAACTGTAAGATTTTCATAATTGTTATATACTTGTACCCAATACAGTAGCGCTCTAATCCCATTTTAGGCCTCTCCTTTCTGCTATAAACATTACCTTCATCTTTCATTTTAATCCTAATTTGCAATCTACATTAGTTGAGCTTCACTTGGAGAAAGAGAAAGAGAGAGAGAGAGAGAGAGATCACTACTCCTGACAACAGCATTGCTGATCATCTAAGGTTGTAGAGACACGCCTATACTTTCTGGAGTGGAGTTCTCATTGCAGTGGTGCTTCAAATATAACTGAAAAATGTTAAAGTACACAAAGATCAGTCCTTGGGTATTGACTGCAGAACAGTGAGTTTTTTACCCCTTTTTTCTCTCTAAGATACCAGTGTCTGCTACCCTGACTTAGACTACAGACAGGTGCTCAAGTTCAAAAGGCCTCTTTCCCAAAACAAATGTAACGTCAACCATGGCCTCAGTACAGATACAGGGTTAAACATTGCAGAGGCATTTGCAAAGTCAGCATGAGTAAACTAATTATAATGAGTAAATATGAGAAGGTCTAGGCTTAAATTATTTGCTTTGGTCTAAGAAACTTAAAACATTTAATTTTGCAACACCCAATGTATCCAATTTGATCAGTTAAAAGATATATCAAGCTACATAAATTTGGTGTGCCAAGGGGAGAGGGTGTAGGCATTGCCTGCACCAGGTATACTAGAGAAAAGTAAAGCAACCTCCTCAAAGTTTTCCAAGAACTTGGTAAAGCAGTGTTCAGGAATGACTAATGGGGCCATGTAGAATGTATTTTGTGCCAATAGTCTTCAAGCAACTTAACAACAAGCTTTAGGCAAACATTTTCCTATCACTTAGTATTTCTTTTTCTTTCTCTCCCTCTCCCTGCTTCCTCCCCCACTCTGTGGTTATTTTTGACTCACTTTGACTTAAAACTTTAATAGAGCCTGGGAGCTAACATCAAAGTGTCTTTCTCCTATTAAGATATATAAGAGATTTTAAAACATGGGCATTTAAAAAGAAAACAATAATTAATTTTGCCAGCAAACTAAATATTAAAGGAAAGGCAGGATGGAAAAAGGCAGAACAAAATGATGAAAGAGCCACTACTTTCCTCTAAGTATCTGTCATACAAAATCTACCAATTGCTTGCTTGCTTTAGTCAAAGTATAAATGCACAAAAAATATGAACCTGTGAACATGAGGTAATAAACCCATTTTATTACTGAGATTTCTAACTTAATTTTGCATGATTTCTAGAATCTGTGCATTGTCAGAAAGTAAAACATAGGATTCAAAGGGAAAGCACCAGAAGAAAAGGTCCTGAATCTATCGTTTAAAAATAAGGGTGCACTGATATAGATTTTGGGGGCCAATACTGACAGCCAATTTTTAAGGAGGCATATTGGCCTGATCTGATTTCTGATACAGCTGCATCAAGCTGGTAAGTCTGTTGTGGTGGATGGAGGGGAAAGGAAAAAGGGTGGGGGGGGGCAGATCAAGGCTCCCCATGGTGAGGGAGAGGTGGGGCTGGGGCAGGCACTGCCCAGCTTGTGGGGGGGGAGCCACGGGACAGAGCTGTGGCTTGTCTGGCAGTGCGGGGAGCAAGGGGTGGTTCCTGCTGCCGCACACACCCTGGGAGGGCATGGGAGGGTAGTGTGCCCCTGGATCTGCGCAGGGTAGGGTAGGGTGGGCTGAAGCTGCAAGCTGGGGCCAGGGCCACTCCAGGTTCTTCTCATCATGTGGGGAAGCGGGGGACAGTTGGGCTAAGCTCAGGGTGACAGCAGCAGCGCTGGTAGAGGGGTTACAGGGGGGAAGGCTGCAGCCACCCCAATTTTGCTCCCTGTATCCTCCTCCCAGTGCTGCTGCTTCCCACTCTGAATGCAGCCTCAAGTGCAGCTCCCATGCACCCGGATCGCAGACCTGAGTGTGATCCCACAGCCCCAAGCACAGCCCCCACGTACCAGGAAGAGCCCAGTGCAGCCCTGGCCCCAGCCCGCTTCTGCAGCCCACCCCACCCATGCCCTACACAAATCTGGGGATACATGGGAGCTGCCCCACCACCCTGTACCCCCCCGGCGAACCGCAGCTCTGTCCCCTATCGCACCCCATTTGAGCAGCGCTGGCCACAGCCCCACTCCTTCCTCATCATGGGGGCCTTGATCTGCCCCCCCCCCACACCACTTTCCTCCCCCCTCCCCTTCCACCACACCAGACTTACCAACTGCACACAGCTCTCCACGCTGCCAGGCAATGCTCCAGCAGCTGATCTGATATTGGACGGATGTATCAGTGCACCTCTATTTAAAAAGTCTAACAACATGTCTAAATAGAACTGAAATATTTTTTTCATCTTTATTTGTCTTCCAAGGGGTATATTACTTTAATCCTTGTATGGTTAAATGCTTGCTTAGATTCTTTTTATCTAAACATATTCTTTAGCTTTTTATGTCTGTTAGTGTCACTGAATGGTGTATACTGACATGGTTACACTTTTTCTTTTCACCTGATTTAGTTTTCATTAATTAGTCAATCTGATAAAGTATAAAAGCTAGCCAGCATGAGTAAAATAGGCAACCTTAGTTAGGATACTGGCATTCAGGCTGCTTCCTCTCTCCTCCCCCAACCCCTTACGTCTCACTGCCACATAGGACCTCTTGTAGCCTAGGTAACAACTTGCAAGGTCCACAGCCTTTCAGTACCTGTGAAATGTTATTAAAAACATAATTTGAAAGGTTGTTTTCTTTCTTTTTTTGAAGCAAAATACTTGCTTAATATCCCAAATGAAAGTAGATAAAAGTGTTCACATCAGGTCTTAGGCAAAGACAATAAGCTATACTCTGAAGCTTTATAAAAAAGAATTGTGTTACAAACATTGAATTAGACAGAAAGCATACTTAAGAAGAATGGCATTAAAATAAATTAGGAGGCTGTCAGAGCAATACAACATAGTGAAGCTAGTTTGCATTTACCTAAAGGAGTTACATGGGGTTTTTAAACAAATTTGCTGACATGCTTAAGTTCCAGTTCATAGTCTACTCTTATGCTGTGAACCAATTTAGTAGGTCTGTTGACTGTAACAGGACTATTTAAAGTACTGTTCAGCCTGTATATGAATATGAGGAATTCCTTACAGTATGGGAGACCAGATTCTGATTCCATTTATGCCAGTGTAAATAGATTTACACTGCCATAGATTTTTACTATCATAGACCTAACACCAGCAAAGTGAAGAGTTACCTTATAAAAGAACCATTCTCCTTAAGGTCAGAATCAGGAAGAGGAAGTGGGGGAGCGTTGTTTAATTTTTTTCATAATATATTTTATTTTAATCAGGGATAATTTTGGATTATCACTTGTGTTATTTATTTTTCACATTGCTTTAGCCCCTGCAATGGAACTCAAGCCAAGGACCAGGATTCATTGCACTAGAGACACTATACAAAAATGGGAGGAAAAAAGAAAGTACCTTCTCTAAGAGCCTGATAGCTGTGTAATGATGTTTTGTGTGTAATACTTCTGGAGGCTCCAGCATGAAAATATACCAGCATTTACATCATTTTTCCCAAATGTGATTTTTTCACAGTAAACAGTAAATGTAAGAAAGAAAAAAAGAAAGTTCAAATTAGTTCTAATTGTAGTGTCATAATTTTTGGCAGTGAAAATAACCCTTGAAAGAAACTAAATATCTGATTCTGCATTCCTTGAAGCCTCAAATTCTCACGAATACTCTCTTGTAACTGGTTGCAGGCAAGCCCTGGCTTCTTTCATTTAACTACAATGGGCTTCAGCTCAGGAACTACAGATCATTATGGTAGTGATAGTGAATGGGACAAAGTGAAAGGTCTACAATTTTATTTGAAGAAAGAGGTATATAAAACTGTGGGCTTACGTTTTTTCCTATGCATCTTAGGTACTTGTAAGCTTATGCCTAGGTCTCCAAAGTCCTATGTTAGTACCTGAATTACTATACCTTCCTTCCATTCCAGATTCCTTGTTTGTTAACTTTACAGCAATAATAATATTTATTATAATAATAAGAAATAATGATGATAATTCCTTACAAATATATTTAACTGTAGTAGTAAAATATTACTTCAGCTTTCTTGATTTTTCCTGGGAATGCTGTTGTATTGTCTATTAAGTGAAGATTTGGAGAAAAAGCAAAAGTAGCAGCTTTCCAGGATTTGGTTACATTTTTTTCTTGTATTTGTTGTTTAAAAAATGAAGTAAAAAGGACAAGAAAATTTCAAATCAACACATAGCAGCCTAAACCAGATTCATGTTCAAGTAATAGAAATATTCACAGATCTGGAAAGGAAAAATATATTTCTTACTATATTTTTGAGGAGTGGTATAGATGTCTACCCAAATAGCAGTACTTCCTAGACCTCTGCCACAGTGATAATATTCCAAGCTGTGTATCACCAAAATATACATGTAAAATCACATGGTCTTTGGGCCAGAAAAGAAATTGTAGGGTTGTTTCTCCAAACAGTCCTCTGTGGTAGAACTGGTGATGGTGGTGGTGTTTTCCTCCCTGTCTAATGCCTGATATAAATATGTAGCCCCATGCTATTGAAAAAGGTACCTGACAGGTAGCCTGTCTGTCGTGTACTCCCTATGCTGGCACTTAGGCACTTGAGGAAGGAAGCTATCTGGTTCAAGTTCATTGTGGACAAGGGCCAGACCTAGAACATCCTTAAGGAGGTCCACAGGGAATAACGTGGGGCAAAGAGCCCTCAATTGGTTAAATACATTTTGGCAGCAAGGCAAAGAAAGAGGAAAGAGGACAGAGACAGTACGAGAGGTGAAAAATGAGATCATATGAGAAGTTGCAGTGGATGGGTCAAATGAGGAAAATGGGATGGGGACAGGAAGTAATGATGGGAAGCAGGAAGGACAGGCACAGGAGGATAAGACAGGAGGGACCATGCTGAAAGGGAATAGGGAAAAGACTCCAGAGTCTCGAATTGGACCCAAGATCCTTGCATCTCATTATTCCCCTGTTCTTAGCAAATACTAATAAAGCCAAAGTCAAAGCATGCCCTCTCTAATGCTCCGTCACACAAAGACTTTCTTTCTCCCTTAGCTAGTGTGACAGAAGTCTTTACAGATACAGCATTTACAGGTCCCTACCCTGCTTAAAGAGTGCAATGTGGATGTTATTTTATGAAGGCACAGGGATCCTTGTTCTCAGATTTGATGTCTGTCCCCCTCTGGCTTAGATTAGCAGCCGTTATAGGAGAAATCTGGTTTTGTCCCTGTAGCAAATTGCTTCAAAAGACCATACTTAGTCAGTCTGTGTGGATGGCCTCTTTACAATCCAGTCCCATGGAGGAGCTGTAAAGGTATGCCATACACACAACTCCCTTGTGTGGAAAGTGAAGTAGGTACTGAATGATTCAAGTGCACTCACTGGGTGTGTCTACGTGTGCATATTTACTGCATAGTAACTGAAATTACTGTACAGAACAGGCATATGTCTACAAGTTCACAGATGTACTGCACAGTAAATATGGCAACTTATGCCAACATGAGCCAACATTATGCAGGTATCAAATTATACCCAATTAGTTATGATGCAGTAACATGTGTAGATGTCTTACTGTGCTTTAATGCCTGCATGTGTAGATGCCAACCTAAATCCACTTACTGCACAGTCAAATTTACGGCACAGTAAATACATGTGTAGACACACCCACTGAAAAGATAAATATTCAATATTCATAAGTTTTAGCTTTTCAATTTAAATTTCTCCTGAGTGTGTGTAAACTGAGAGCTGTTAAAGAGTGATCATGTGGCCATGTTTGACTGATTTGCACAGACAGAATAAAAGATCATACCACAAGACCAAACCCTTGGCAAATTTCAAGTCATTGTTCCAAGGTTTGACAAGTTGGATACTTTCTTTAAGCATTTATAATTGTGTTAAAAGAATGATGATCAATTTGATGCTGGAGGAGATCTTTGGGACTGTGGAGGAAGAACTGACAGAGGCAGCACTAGAGAAGAGAGAGGACATGGACTTCCAGGAGGATGGAATTTGGAAACTTATGACCTCTGGCAGCAAGTAGAAATCTTCTCCTCCACCTGCAGCAGTTTGCCTGGAGAACAGATATGCATCCCTAGCACATTCCATTGGTGGATGAGGACAGACCAGGCCTCACCAAGGTGGAAGGATTGTGACAGGATTGTGACAATCACCACCAGACCAGAAGCAACTGATAGATGAGGCTTTCCACAAACAGCTAGCAGAAGTTTCCCAATTACAGTCCATGGTTCTCATGGGTGGGGGAAGGGGGGCTTGAATCACCGTGATATCTGCTGAGACTGCAATACAGCAGGGTGCAGGCAACCAGGAAGTTTCTATGGTGTTGGGCACAACTTTCTGATGCAAGTGCTGGAGCGGCCAACTAGGGACCTTGCTCTTCTTGATCTGCTGCTCACAAACAGGAATGAATCGGTGGGGAATGTAGCAGTAGATGGCAATGTGTGCAGCAGTGACCACAAGATGATTGAGTTCAGGATCCTAAGGAAAGGAAAGATGGAGAACAGCATAGTAAGAACCCTGGATTTCCAAAAAGCAGATTTCAACACTCTAAGGGAACTGATGGTCAGGGTTTCCTGGGAAGCCAGTCTGAGAGGGGGAAAGGAGTCCAGGAGAGCCTTACTGAGACTGCAGAAACAAACCATTCTGATGTGCAGGAAGACCAGCAAGTATGGCAGAAGATGAGCTTGGCTTAGCAGGGAACTCTTCAGTAAACTAGAGGACAAAAAGGAAGCTTGTAGGAAGTGGAAACTTGGGCAAATATCTAGGGAGAAGTATAAGAGCATTGCTGAAGCATGCAAGGATGAAGTCAGAAAAGCCAAAGTGAAATTGGAGTTGCAGCTAACAAGGGATGTGAAGGGTAACAAGAAGGGTTTCTGCAAGTATGTTGGTAGGAAGGGAAGGATCAGGGAAAGTGTGGGTCCCTTACTGAATGGAGGAGGCAACCTTGTGACAGGATGAAGAAAAGGCTGAAGTGCTCAATACCTTTTTCACCTTAGTCTTCACAGGCAAGGTCAGGTCCCAGACTACTGCACTGGGTAGCACATTTTCAGGAGGAGATAAGCAACCAACAGTGGTGAAAAAACAGGTTAGGGACTATTTAGAAAAGCTTGAAATAAACAAATCCACGGGGTAAATTAGTTGCACCCAAGGGTACTGAGGGAGTTGGCTGATGAACTTGCAGAGTCACCGGCCATAATCTTTGAAAACTCATGGCTATGAGAAGAGGTCACAGATGACTGTAGCAGGGCAAACATAGTGCCCATATTTAAGAAAGGGAAAAAGGAGGATCCAGGGAACTACAGACTTGTCAACCTCACCTAAGTTCCTCTAAAACTCAGGCAGCAGAGCCTCCAGAAATCCATTTCTAAGCACTTGGAGGAGAAGGTGATTAGGAACAGTCAGCATGCCTGACCAGCTGAATTGCCTTCTATGATGAGATGATTGGCTCTGTGAACATGGGGAGACCAGTAAATATGGTATACCTTGATTTTAGCAAGGCTTTTGATATGATCTCCCACAACATTCTCACAGGCAAGCTAGGGAAGTACAGGCTGGATGAACGGACTGTACAGTAGATATAAAACTGGCTGGAGAATCAGGCTCAGAGGGTAGTTATCAATGGTTCACTGTCTAGCTGGCAGCTGGTATCAAGTGGAATATTCCACGGGTTGGTCCCGGGGATGGTTTTGTTCAATGTCTTCATTGATGACCTGGAAGATGGGATGAAGTACACCCTTAGAAAGTCTGCAGATGACACCAAGCTGGGGGGAGTACTAGATATGATGGAGGGTAATGCTAGGATTCAGAGTGGCCTAGACAAGTTGGAGGACTGGGGCAAAAGAAATCTCATGAAGTTCAACAAGGACAAGTTCGAAGTCCTGCATTTAGGATGGAACAATCCCATGCACTGGTACAGCTTGGGGCAGAATGGACCTGGAGGTTACAGTAGACAATAAGCTGAATATGAGCCAACAGTGTGCCCTTATTGTGAAGAAGGCTAACAACGTAGTGGGCTGCATTGGTAGGAGTGTTGCCAGCAGGACACATCTGGAGTACTGTGTTCAGTTTTGGGTCCCTCATTATGGAAAGGATGTGAACAAATTGGAGAAAGTCCAGCAGAGGGGAACAAAAATGGTGTGTGGGGGGAGGGAGGTTGGGTCACATGACTTTTGAGGAGAGGCTGAGAGAACTGGGCTTATTTAGGGTGGAGAAGAGAAGACTGGGGGGAGATTTTATACCAGCCTTCAACTACCCAAAGTGGGGTTAGAAAGAGGATTGAGCTAGATTGTTCTCAGTGGTGGCAGATGACAGAACAAGGAGCAATGGTCTCAAGTTTCAGAAAAGGAAGTTTAAGTTAAATATTAGGAAGAATTTTCTCACTAGGAGGGTAGTAAAACACTGGAACAGGTTACCCAGAAAGGTGGTGCAATCTCCATCCTTGGAGGTTTTGAGGACCTGGCTAAACAAAGCTTTAGCAGAATGATCTAGTTGGGGATGGTCCTGCTATAAGCAGGGGGTGGGACTAAATGACTTCCAGAGGTCTCTTCCAACCCTAATTTTCTATGATTCTATGAATCCTTAGAAAACATTTTACTCCAGTGTTAATTAGTGATTACTACTGAATAGACTACTACAGAGAACAGTAATAAGAGGCCATGGGAGAAGTACAAAATGCTAAAAACATCCCACCCATTTTAAAACAGGTATCTGAAAGTACACATTCAAGAAGACTGACTTGCCAACCATAAACTTCATGCAGGTACACCAGATTTGATAAACCACTTGTTTGTTTTAGCGGCTCCTGTCCATCCATTTTAGGTATATATACACAAAGAATACTTAATACCAGTGAATCTACATGGGGCACTGTATATACAAAATATATTTGAGTTTGTCAACCACATATTACATGAAGTGGGATTATTAGGATAATCCTAAACAAAAGCCAATGGCCTGACAAACAGCATGCAATGAATGCAAGAAAAGCATACCATACAGTACCTTCCTATGGAAGCAATACATTCTCCTTATAGCAAACACAAGGTTGCCTAATATGAAAATAATCAGTTCCTGGAGACCACAGATACATTGAGAGTGAAGTTAAACCACTTAAGGAAATGTATTCTATGCAACATATCACCAACTAAAAATGAACCAGAACTTAACAAGAAACACATTCATCAAGAGTTCCATGGTTTTCCAGCAGCAAAAACTTATGAAATAAGACAGTGATAAATATCTTCAGCAATGATAGTGAGAAGTGAGTGTCCTGTAGAAACCAGTAATACTTTCTTCTCAGTACTAATAAGAAACAGGAGGAAAGAAATTTGCAGAATTACAGGGTACAGCCCTGTAGAAGAGCAGGCAAAGGAATAAGGAAATCAGTGGATGCATCTACATGAGAGCCTAATAATACTGCGCAGTAGTGTGTCATGGCAAAAACCATGCTAATAGATTACTGTGCAGTGTTATTAGGCTAACACACAGTAAGTATCACTAAATAACCACACACCAGGGCTACTGCACAGTAACTTTAGGTACTAGGCATTTAGTTAGTACTTTATTAAGGAGGTACTAAACTAAATGCACACTATCTAAAGTACATTAATGAACATGTAGACATGCCCAGTGAGTTGAAGCTTGTAGTATTTTCTCACTGTTCTGTGGTTTATTTGTACACATGACAGAATGGAACCTTACCACATCGAGAGGCAACTTTGAAAATGGATATGCTGTATTATTATATTTCTCTGTTTGAATCCTGTGATAAATTAGGTTGCAAGACTGATGCCAATAATTGTCCATTGTCATTTTGGGGCATTCAGACTAGTTACATAAATCATAATTTCATCCAATTTTTCATTACAAATTGTAACCCTAATATTTTTATTTCCTTATTGTTTCTTGCACTCATTGCTACTGCTCCTGCCTGTCCTACAGACACATTATATTTCAAAATATAAAGGCATTTCAGTCACCTGTATATAAAACAACAGTGTTCAAATTGTCACCATTTTTCAATTCTATTTCAGTAGCTTTTTAGTCTGCTCTTCTTGTATATGTCAATCTGAAAAGGCTAACCATGATCCCACTTCAATAGAGCCAAAGATTGTTCTTAGCAGCTCCACGTTGCAGAAGGTGAACGACATCTAAAGACATTTCATTCTTGAAGCACTTTAGTCCTTTACTGCTTTTCCTTTTTACACTATTAGTTCAACCTCACAGCACAACAGAAAAGTGATTTGTGTGGAATTTCATCATTTCAGGTGTTAGTTAGCAGTCAGGTATTTCACTGGGACTCCCAGTGGAGACCTATAAAACTGACCAGAAAGCTTCATGTTATAATAACTTCTTTTCAGAGCAAACTCATGAAGGCCTCATCACTATTCATCAAAGGCGTGTTCGTGTTTATATTGGCATAGCTATCTAGGACCAAAACTTTCTGGCTGTTTCAGCCTGGTGTGTAATGTGCTATGAAAAGGGATTTCAGAGTGTGAGGCTGTAGATTCCCCTGCTTGTAGGCCTATACATTAGCCACAATTAATGGAAAACCAGGATTGTCAATTTCAGCCTCTGCTATGATGTCAGAGCTATACCAGTTACAAGGAATGGCTGTATATCAAGCATGGCCAACTAAGGTCCTTGTAGAAACTCTCTTTTCCAGTCAAATGATAAGCCTTTGTTTCAGATAGAGTTACAGTGTTTAGTTTGAGGCAGACTGACATGCACAGTAGTATTTGCCATGGTTCTGCACTTTTGTACATTCTTTAAATTCTGATAGATCACAATTTTTCAGTTCTTCACTTTTTCTCTTTTCTCATGGGAGTTGCCACACAGACAGTAGTGGTGTGACTGTTCCGTGACTGTGTAAAATAACATTGTTCCATCTGACATCATGAAAATAGTTCACATGCCTTTGAAGAAATTGAGATTTGAAAAAATCCTCAGTATTAAGCCAACAGAAATAGGGTTTCTGTTGCCTTGCAATTTGGCATCTGTCACCCATTCATCTCTTAGCCCAGCTTTCCATGGTGTTGTGTTCTCCCATTGCCAGAAAACTAGTAAAAAGTAGGAAAATCCACACATTGTCACTAAATATATCACCTTTTCTGTGTATAAGTGTAACCAAAAATAACACTAAGCTGATACTCTTATTTCCAAATCCTATGTTTTGGCAGTGGAAAGGGATTAGAAATATCTAGTAATGATTTACTGAAAGGTCATATTCCAAAAAAATGTAATATTTCACATATTTCTTGTGTTTCAGGTAACGTTTCTATTGCCCTTTCACTTGTCATCTTACATAAAAACATAGGGTTGCATGGAACATCATTGGGTGCATCTGCATGAGTTGGAATGTGGGTTTCTCTGGGGACAAACAACAGCAGCACAATAGGTACTGCTGCTTGTCCTCAAGAAATGCCCATGTCCAGATAAATGCTCTGGCAGGCAGCACACTGTCCTGGGTGAGGTGGGGAGCCTGGAGCCAGCACCTGGGTTGGCCCCAGGAGCCTTATCTAGCGTCCTGAGGACCTTTGGGGGCTGCAGCCATGACAATATGAAGCCTGGCCAGCAACCGATGCATGGTTCCAGCTGGGCAGACTCCAGTTTTCGGCAGTGAACACTGCTGCTATGTGCACCACCCCGACTTTTTTAAGGTGCAGGGTTTTTTGACACAGGAATCTCTGTGTCAACCCCCTACCCCTCTTGTATGCACTGCAAATTAGCAGTGCAGGGAATGCCTGTCTCTATGCATACCACATGTCCGTGCTCGTAAGGACACACCCATTGAGTCCAACTTGCTTCCTGTTGTAGGCAACTATATATTATGTTCCCTATTTATAAAAGCTTATTTATCATATGCTTAATTTTATGCATTGTGAGTAGTAATAGATAAGGAAAAGAGCCACATTCCATTGATTGACAAAGTTGCTGAAAGATGAAGAGGATACAGAGTAGAGTAGAGGCCTACTGAAATTTTTGCAAACTATTTTTTATTTCTTTGTTTGAAATGTTCTTTTTTCATAGAATCATAGAATCAATGAGTTGGAAAGGACCTAGACAGATCATCGAGTCCAAACCCCCACCATGGGCAGGAAGGAGCACTGGGGGTGGCAGGGGTCATAAGACCCCAGCCAGGTGCCTATCCAGTCTCCTCTTGAAAATTTCCAGGGAAGGTGAGAGCACC
>NW_017728906.1:32423012-32457288 GCF_001723895.1 Crocodylus porosus
TCTCTCAAGCTTCTCCACATCCTTTTTGAATTGTGGAGCCCAAAACTGGACGCAGTACTCCAGCTGCGGCCTCACCAAGGCCGAGTACAAGCGGAGAATGAAGTCCCAGGACTTGCTCGAGAAGCATCTATGGATGCAAGCCAGCGTTTTGGTCGCTTTACTAGCCGCAGCATCACATTGCACTTGTCCTTGTTGAACCACATCCTGTTCAGATCCGCCCACTTCTCTGATCTATCCAGGTCTGCCTGGATGTGGTCCCTGCCTGCCAGTGTATTCACTTTACCACACAGCTTGGTGTCATCAGCAAACACGAACAGGGTGAACTCCACACCCTTGTCCAGGTCACTAATGAAGATGTTGAACAGCACTGGCCCCAGGACCAAGCCCTGGGGGACTCCGCTGCCCACACCCTCCCAGGTTGACATCGACCCGTCCATCACCACCCTCTGGGTGTGCCCCTGGAGCCAGTTTGCCACCCGTGTGACTGTACATTCATCAGTGCTGCAGTCCTTCAGCTTGCCCACCAGAATTGGGTGGGACACTGTGTGTTATTTTGGCTTATGAGAAAGAGAAATGTGAGTGGGGTTGAAAAAGGATAAAGGCATAAGAAAAAATAGAAAACCATAAAGCCAAAGGTATACCTGTGGTCCTTTGAAAAAAAATTAAAAATCAGTTAAGAAACTAATTTCTGGTTTTGATCAACTTGAGTTGAAGCATCAAAGGAAGAAAATCTGTTACATTTCCAATTCACTGGGGTATATGCAGCTATCTTAAGTTTGTGGTTTAATTTTTCCCCAGTTTATTTTCACCTAAGTTCATAAACCCTTAGTTAAACTTTGGGTTTGGGGGTTGAATTAATCCTAAAATTCACAGAAAAACTCAAGCAACTGGGGTCAAAACAACTGACAGTTTCTCTAAATAAAAAAAAAAAAGACCCAAGCTCACCTGAAATTTCCTGGCTTGCTGAAAATTTAATACGCATGATTTGGCCAGAAATAGCAAATTTGTAGTTATCCAGAATTATACAATTTAACCTGTTTTCCAGACTTATTCCAAAAATGTTATTCATCTTGGAAAAAGGGGAACAACTTCAAAGTAGAAAACTTATAGCTGGACTTTTGGTATGGGTAATGGGTTTTGCAACTTATTATCCACATGGTATTTGCTATTAGTAACAGAAATTGCTATTGTATTTTGAATATCAAATTACCCTTTGTTACTGTCTTTCTATCCCATTCCTAGCAAGCATAATCAACCTATTGGGGCTAAATAGTTAAAAATGTGGGTGGAATATGGGTAGTAATTTAGTTTCCAAACCTAGCATCTAAGCCTGCCTTTGCCTCAGTTTTCCCTTGCAAATCCAGGCTGTGCATCAGTAAAACTCCCACCAGTGTCAATATTTTAGTGGTTATCCCACCTTGGAATGTATTTATTGTCTATATCCAATTAAACATCACTTTAAAAAACTGAACCAGGATCCTGCTCCTTCTAAGGTCTCTGCCTCTGAGGACTTTTGATATGGGCATCTTTACACATGCTCTGGGGTGAGGGGGACTGTATTCAGCATCCCACACTGCAAAATGGCAGTGGGGTCTCTTTAAGTAAAGCTCATTTAATGATTTTGAACTTTGTCATTTTGAATTGTAGGGATGCTGAATACACAAGACACCAATGCTGCTGGAGCATGCTAATTAACATACTCTGACGTGCTAATTAGTAGGGCAAAACAGCACCTTTTCACTTCGACTTCCATTTCAACAGACCAGTGTTTCATTTTGAGTTTCATTTAATTTTGAAAGTACTAATCCATTTCATTTTCTCAAAACTGTTTTGCTGTTTCAATGCTGTTTTGATGGTTCACCCCTGGGATATAATGGGAAAGCGCGAAACTTCCAGAACTTTGTCATTTCTAGCCTGATTTGGATGAAACTTTCAGGGATGGTAGCCACTTCTGAGGGCATGAAGTCTAACAAATTTCAAGGAGATAGATGCATAGGTTCTGGGACACTGAACCTCAAGGTGTTGAGAAGCAAAACTGTCATTTGCTGGCAGCAGCAGCCTGTCATTTGGCAGGCAGCTTCAGGGTCCCACACCCCCAGGAAGACTGTGGGACTGCGCCAGACTCCTCCCAGGGGTTTGGCCCCTGATCTGCCTGCTGGATGACAGGAGGCTGCTGTTGCCACCTGAGACCAGACCTGGGAGCAGGCCACACCCCATGCTGGGAAGAGTGGTGCTCCTACTGGTCCCAGGTGGCAGGAGGAGCCTCCCGTGATCTGGCAGGGAGATTGCTGGCCCACACCACCAGGAGGAGTCTGGCACAGCCCCCACAGCCCCCAGCAGCACCAATCTTCCTGGCACTGGGTGCAGGCTGTGCCCAGCACTAATGCCAGGTGACAGGAGCAGCCGCCTGTGATCCAGCAGGCAGATCAGGGCTCCTCCACACCCCCAGGAGGGCTGAAGGGCTCTGCCAGACTCGTTCTGGGGGTGCGGGTGGGCTCCCAATCTGCCTGCTGGATCACAGGAGGCTGCCCCTGCAGTCTGGGAAGGCACTGGGTGCAGCCCACACCTAGTGCTGGGAAGATTGGTGCTGCCACTGGCCAGAGCCAGCAGCAAGAGCATACTGTCATCCGGCATGCAGAGCTGAGGGCTGACACCCCCTGGGAGGGCTGGGGGCCAGAATCGTCTCAGGGGGAACAGCCCCTGGACCTGCACAGGATGACAGAAAGCTGCTGCTGCCGGCTTGGACCTGTGCTGAAGCCAAGGCCATCTTCGAAACTCAAAACATTTTGAAACATTCAGAACACTTCAAGTACCCTTCTTTGTTTCAAAGCTGCTTTGAAGGCTTTTGTTTCATTTTGATTTTACTGTTTCAAGCTTGAAAAGCATTGAAACGTTTTAAAATGAAACACCCAGAGAAATTTCACACAGCCTTACTAATTAGCATGTGTTGGAGCAAGCATCAGGCACACGTGTAGGTGCCTTCGGTACCTAAACAGTAATTCAGTCTGAAAGAAATTCATCCAGATGTTTGGGAAAGCCCTCTCTTGGGTCTCTCTTGTGACCCAGTTCCTCCCTAATCAATGCAACTCTTCCCCACAACCAAGCTATTGGGTTTTCAAAAGGATCAGATGATCTTCAGGTTGGAGGCAGATATTTACTCACAGATCAAGTCAAACCAAACTGTTGAAAAGATAATATGCTAGATAGCCCTCAGCCTGTTACTACTATTTCAAAATCCTGTTGTTTAGAAAACAGAGAAAGCAGAAAAAATCTAGATATTTGTGGAATTATCAAAGAAAAATACTTGTGGCTACCTCTCACTATCTTTCATCCTCTATGATGGCAAGTGGAACAAATGAGGCATTCAAAGAAACATTCCTCAGATAGGAACCAGGTAGGTTAATAAAGACCTCAGTTTTGGAACATGAATTACTAGCTTTGATAAAGCCTCAAAAGCATTGATTTTCTTCATATTGGTCTTTTGATCATCTGGATATTGTGGGTGGGTGGGTGTGTAAACCTGAGGACTTTTCTAATAAGGTGATTTGTACTTGAGCCAAAAGCTTCAGATATGCATTTATATATACATAATTCAACATGAGGCTCTCATGCAGCTATGCTTTAAAAATGCAGGGGATTAAGTACTATTGTCCAATGAAGGAGCCTAGTTTTTTATAATTTAAAAAACAATCTATAGGTTCAGCAGCAGCCGTGGAAAGATAATTTAAGTAGTCTGTTTGCAATTTCCATATGCTTAAGAGAAAGACAAGTATTTGGCTATAGAGATTGAATATTTTGAAATAACGAGAATGAGGGGTGTGCAAAGCAGGTCCTGTTCAATTCAGATTTGGATTCAGCCTGAATCAGGGACAGTAATTTGATTCATTGATTCAGATCACTATCCCTGATTTGATTTGGCCAAATCCAAATCTGAAGATTCGATGCTGATTTGGAGAATCGGTGAGGTGGACACAGACACAGCTTTAAAAGTTTTTTCTACATACCTTGAGGTAGTAGATGCAGCTTGTGAATGCTGAGATGCTGGGGTGCATGGAGCATCCCACAGGAGCATGGGGGGGGGGCCCTCCACATGCTCAGCAGCAAACCCAGAAATGGATGAGAAGTACTTCCGGTCCACTCCCGGGTCTGCTGGGGAGCATGCTAGAGGGCCCCCTGCAACTCCACAGCTCAGTGATTGGCCATGGAGAGACACTGGATGCCCCCCCCAACCCAGGAGGCATCAGTCACTGAGCTGGAGGAGGTGCGGGGGGTGGCCGCCAGCGCGTTCTTCAGCGGTCCCAGAAGTGGACCAGAAGTGCTTCTGAGTGCACTGCTGAGTGTGCTGCAGAGCCCCCTATGCTTCTGTGGGACACTTCATGAGCCCCAGCATCACAGCATTCATGAGCTGCCTGCTACCTAGAGGCATGTACAAAAAACTTTTAAAGCTGTCTCTATGTCCAAATCTCTGAATCTTTCTGAATTTCTCTGAATCTATTTGGAGGGTTCCGATTCGATTCGGAGAGACTAAAGGGTCCTCTGATTTGATTCAGATTTAGAGATTCAGCCACCAAATTGGGCCGAATCTCTGCTGAATCGAATCAGGGACCAAAACTTTGCACAGCCCTAAAGAGAATGCATGTAATTTCTAAAATGGGATTCAGAAATAGGGTCATATTTTTCTACTGTCAATACTCACAATAGTATGTACTTTACTGAAAAAGTACTATTTAAGTCAGTTTGGAATGGGAACTTCAAATGTGCCTTGGGATCACAAGTTCTAGGCACACAAGTTGCTTGAGCACTTTTGAAAACCCCATCATTGAGTACTAAAATACTACTTACTGGGCATGTCTACCTGAGATGTTTACTGCAGAGTTGCTAAATATGTAAATATGTTGGCATTTACACACGTGGGGCTATTAGGATGGAGTAAATTAATAAACTGTGCAGCAGGATAGATTTGTAAATACAAGTGACACCCTACTGTGTAGTTTCTTACTCCACAGCACCATATGTGTAGATACTGAGGCAGCTGGCTGGAGGAGGGTGCTTCAGTGTGGGGTCTGTCTGCTACCTGCCCCACACTAGAGCACCCTTGTGCCCCACCCAGCCTCTCCACAGCATGTTAAGCCAGATAAGAAAAGCCTTGGGCTGGCTGGCTGACTCCCTGGACCACCTGCCAGCTAGGGCTGTTCCGACCCAGCTTGAAAACTAATGCTGAGGTTTTCAATACGTGCCACAATATGTGCTAGAGTTTATTGCTGCAAATTAACTGCATGTGTAGACACACCCACTAGCTGTCTACAAGCACAACAATGTTAGGCAACAGTAAACTAATTAATGCTGCAATAAGATAGTACTGTTGGGGACAGTCCTATCCTTACTGAAATTAAATACATGCGTACACACTAATTGAGGACATAAATTTTGTCTGGTCAGCCCAGCCAGCTGAGGCCCAGATTCCTGCCTGCCTCCTAGCCACATAGCTCTGCACTTTCAGCACCCCAATGCCCCAGCCAGTCCTGATACCACCCAACACTGCCATACAAAGCCTAGGCCTGACCCCACTCCCCTCCCAACAGCCTGGATGTGCTCCACCAAGGCTCAAAATGTTGCTGTCTCTATGCACATATAGATGCTGTGCCCAGGAGTGCTTTACTCCACCTCAAACTGCTCAAGAGTTTATTGCTTCACATTAATTTCATGTGTAGACACACCCACTGGTGAGCTGGGGCAGAGTAGTTTATGCCAGGGTTGGAGCCATGGTGGGTCAGCCCTGGGCTCCAGGTAGTCTTGTCAGGTCTGGCTGGGGCAAGAGGATGCTGAAAGTGGAGAGCTGTATGGCTAAGTGGCAGGCAGGATTCTGGAACCCTGCTGGCGGTGCTGACCAGGCACTATTTATGCTCATGGCCAGCATCAACATACGCATTTAATCAGTTAATAACCCTGCCGTATTGTCCCTGACAGTACTATTTTATGGAGGTGTTAATTAGTTTACTGTGGCCAAATAGTGTTGCACATGTAAAGGTGACAGTTTGCTTCACAACTAATTAGTCTACTCTGCAGTTAAGTGCATGTGTAGATGCAGTCACTGTGAATTAAGAGTTGACAACTTCTAGCCCTGAAAAATATGGTTCTTGTCTTAGTAGCCAATAAGCCCTCCTATACATTTGTATGACTAGTATATACAAAACAAAGTCATATAATTTAATTCTACATAAACAGCTTTGAACACAGAGGATCATAGACATATTTCTGGATGTGCACTCTATTGCTAAAGTGAGACAATGCAATAGCCAAAGCTTGTAAATGTAATTACATTGCAAAATGTTGGACTTAGGGAACCCATATAGGAGTTGAAACTTCAGAAATATTTTATTGTTCTGTTTTAAACTGTTTGTTTATTTTTAAGAGTGAAAACTTTTGAGGGGGTTTATTTGGAAAGCCCAAGAAGATCATAATATTTCCAGAATTGTTATAGTTCTATGCAGAATGCATCTAATAGTTCAGTTATTTTTGCAACTGTTAGAGATGTGCCAACCTACCTGGAAGCAAATCTCCTAGTTGGCAAGTAGCTCTGGTTTCTCCCCAACTGTTATATGGTTTGTTAAACATTCAATAGCTTTGTCTACTAAGCTAAAAAGTATGACTCATTTTCCATACATCAAATATGTATATGGAAAAAAAAACTGATTATCTTTGTAACTATATATTGCTACAGATTATTCACAATAATATTAAAGTGTACATAGAACTAATTGTGGGAGTTTAGGGAATAACAGGTCAAATGAGAAGTGCTTAATAGCAACCGCTGTTTTTCTTCTTTTATTTACTATGGGAAAAATACTTGCAGTCTGAATTTATCAGTGGATGAACAAACAAAAATAGGAATTTTTAAGGTTTTCTTTTGTTGTTTTTTTAAATTCTGTTCTATGTAGGACCTTCTGAGAAAACTATCACTTGTATGTGAGTAATATTTCAAAATGCACAAGTACACACACACACACATCCTGGAGACCATCAAAAAATAATGCTCCCCCTTGAACTTCTTCCCAAAAAGTAAGAAGTATATTATGCAATTTTTTCCTTCAACATACTAAAAGATTAGAAATCACTTGTAGGAAAACAAGATCAGCACAGGTTTTACACTTGAATTTTAATGTAGTGGGTATCGCGGCCATTTTAGTTCTTGCAAGGATAAATCTGTAATACAATCTGGTGTGTCCAGATGAGCATGCATGTGCCTGTTGCAGCATCTCAGACCAGTCTGAGACATTACAAGAGGCATACTGAGAATGAAAAAAACACCTAGGGAAAAAAGTGGTTCAGGACACAGATCTGCAGCATTCCCTGAGGCAAGTCAGTGCTGGGACCTCCAGTGATTCTGTAGCATCTGGACAGAGTGTCTCTATGGTGCTCCTGCTACCTTTGCATGCTGCCTCAGCATGCAGGACAAATAGAAATGCGGCAAAACTGCCACAGGCACCCAGCCCCAGGCACTGTCCCAGGTAAGCAGGGACTGGGAATGGGGGGTGGTGTGGCTTCTGGGAGGGGGTTGTGGGTGTGGTGTGGGTGTGTCTGTGGAGAGGAATGTGGGATTTGTGGGGAGTGGCAGGGGTGTGTGGGGGAAT
This sequence comes from Crocodylus porosus, assembly GCF_001723895.1. NCBI lineage: Eukaryota > Metazoa > Chordata > Crocodylia > Crocodylidae > Crocodylus > Crocodylus porosus. The sequence goes on from NW_017728906.1 coordinate 32,430,644, forward strand.
GTGGGGTGTGTAGGTGGGTTTGGGTTTATGAGGGGATTTGCGAGGAGGCTGCCGCATGCCTGCCCCCACCCACATCCCATGCAGCACACAACTCCCAGTGCTGGCAGCAGCAGCAGCCAGCCAGGCCATGCCCACTGCTGCACTCTCCGACCCATGATCTGTGCAGGGAGAATGGGCCTCACCAAGCCCACTAGCACACCTTTGGATAGGACCAGGACAGCTCCTGCTACCACCCATAGCTCCTATCCAAGGGCACACACTAGTGGGGTGGGTTGGGACCATACTCTACAAGGGTGAGATGGTTATGCATGGCTGTGAGGCTGTGCCTGCAAGCAGGCCATGGCCTTGATGGCCCAGCTGGCTGCTGCTGCCAGTGCTGGGGCTGTGCACCACAGGGGGTGGGGGCAGGTGTCTAGCCACCCTCAAACCCCACATCCCCCCATACCCTCCCCCACAACTCACATCACCCCCACATCCCCCATACTCATCCAATAACCTCATATCCCCATCCCCCTCCTGCAAATCCCACTTCCCCCTACACTCATTCCCACACCCCACACCACCCCCACATCCACCTAAACACTGCAGCTTCCCCTCCTGAAAACCTCACATCCCCCCAACACACACCCAGCATACCCCACTGCCAGACATAATGGCAGGAGCTTTGCCTTCAGGGACAGCTGTCCCCATATCATGGTTAGTGAAGGGATCAGGGGAGTTCTAATTTTTCTATGATAAAACCAAAAACAAACATTAAAGCATATAGATATTTGGAATTCTTCCAAATTGCTTTAAAATTTTAAAATAACAATAAAACATTGCCCAACTGGTCTCTGTATCTTTCTCTGTCCATAGAGATATAGATATAAATGTCTTTTGTTTTAATTGTGGAAGAACATGGATTTGGGGATATTTTAAAAAGTGAATTTTGGATTTTTTTATCCAAGATGTTTTAGTTTTTAAGTAGGGGATACCAGGATTCCTGCTGGTGAGGCAAGTGGCAGGACCAAAGCAGAGGAGCCTGCTCAGGGCTGGTTCCTGAGATCCAGCTGGAGGGCAAAACAGGTGGCTGACCTCCTGGCCATTTGGGGTCAGAAGGACATGCTTTGACAGTTAACAGCAGGACACCACACTGAGAACAAGTTCCAGGTGATGGCTGCCCAGATGGTAGGGCAAGGGCACACATGGCAGCAGTGCCACACACAGGCCAAATGTGAAGCCACAGCCCACTAGCAGCTGGCCCAGAAATGAAAACACCTCCACTGCAGTGCCTATGCCACAGCCCAGGCAGTCTCCCATCTGGATTTGGCCGGTGTGCAGTCTTGGGGATGCATGCTGTCACAGGTGGCAGCAGGTCATAGCCAGGCAGCAGCCCTGAGTGCCAGACTGCTACAGTGGGTAGAGGGTACATGGAACTCTAAGTTAGGACTGCTTCAGTAGTCCATCTGGCACAAGAGACTAGTGTCCCCAGATACCAGTTGGTCAGGCCCCAGAAGTTCCTGTCTATTTGTACCATCCAGTTTAGCGTGGGCCCTAAGGCCCACCTGCTAACTCATACCCCCTACTGTGTGGAACCAATACCTGAATGATACAGCTAAATTCTTGAGACAACAAAAGCAAAAAACATGAGAGGAGTGACATGAGAGTCAAAGGGTCAAAACATGAAAATGAATGCTCCTAAGGTGTACACCAAGCAGAGCCCCTGGGTTTGTGCCCACCATGGATGGGTGTCCAAAAAATAAAAAGGTGGGGGGTGAAGTTCAACCAGAATCTCAGGACAAGGTTCTGGAGGTGGAGATAGGGGGACTGCAGCCTCGCACACTCAAGTGTCATGTGCACCAGGGTCTCCCTCTGCCCACACAAGGTGTAGGAGACTGGGTTGTCTGCAAAACTTGCCAGATGAGGTCCCCAGTGGGATGAGGGTGGAGTACAGGCTCAGTCACTGGGGTGCCTAGCTATGCTCTTGCTGAGTGGGTCCTACCACTTGTTGACTGGGCAGGACGCGAAGGTGGCATGGTGGATTGTGCAGCACACAAGCATGTAGAGATGGCAGCAATGGATGGAGAAGTGACCAAATTGCCTCAGATGGCAGCTGAGGTGATAGAGTGGGGAGGGCTGCGAGGCCAGGCGAGGTGCTAGCCCTATGACAAACTCCAGTGGACTAGAGGACATGAGGGGATGGGGGGAGGCGAGGACCACCATCACACAGGACCTGGTTAACAAAGACAAGGGCATTGGGAGGTAAGGCAGATTTCACCTTCTGGACTAGGCCTCCAGAAGCTCCTGTTTATTTGTACACCCAATTCGAGTGGGCCTTAAGGCCCACCGGATTAGCCAGTAGCCCCTTGTGGGGCTAATTAATGAGTGGTACAACTAAATTCTTTAGACAATTAAAACAAAAACAGGAAAGAAGTATCATGTGGGTCAAAGGTTCAAAACATGCAAATAAGTGTGCCTGAGGGGGACACCAAGCAGAGCCCCCAGGTCTATGTCCACTTGTCCTCAAAGGCATCCGAGAAGCCAGTGGATGCTACTGACTGGTTCTCTGCATGGAAATGTGCATGGACAAGTGAAAGGAAAGTGGCCTCACAGTCCCTAGGCACCTTCCCAGCCAGAGCCTCCTTCCTGGTTATATACAGGGCCCACTTGGCCAGGGCCAGGAGAAGGTTGACCAGGAGATTCAGGGACTTGGTGGGAATGGAGATGGTGTGCCCAAAAATAAAAAGGTTGGGAGTGAAGTTCAATCAGAACCTCAGAAGGAGGCTCTGGAGGTGGAGATAGAGGGGCTGTAGCCTGGAGCACTTGATGGTCATGTGTGCCAGGTTTTCCCTATGCCCATAGAAGGAGTAGGAGACCAGGGTGTCTGTGAAGCTTGCCACATACATGCCCATGGTGATGGCTCCATGGAGGAGCTGCCAGCTGAGGTCCCCAGTGGCTCACAAGATGAGGGTGGAGTACAGGCTCAGCCCCTGTGGTGCCCTAGCTACACCCTTGCTGAGCAGGTCCGACCACTTGGCATCTGGGTGGAACATGAGGGTTGCATGGTGGATCGTGCAGTGCATGACGGTGTAGAGGTGGCAGTGATGGATGGTGGAGAAGTGAACCGGTTTGGTGCCCTCAGTTGGCTCAGGTGGTGGAGCGGGGAGTGCCATGAGGCCAGGTGAGGTGCTTGCCCCACTACAAACTCCAGTAGGCTGGAGGAGGACTGGGGGTGGGATGGGGAGATGGACAAGGACCACCATTGCACAGGACCTGGTTGACAAAGGCAAGGGCGTTGGAAAGACAGACAGATTTCACCTCCTGGACTAGGCCTCCAGAAGCTCCTGAGATCAAGTAGCCCTGAGCTGCTTGCCAAGGCAGCTTTTTATACTGCTGGGGCCAGCACAGATGCTGTCTCCAATCTCCAGCTCCCCCTGGCTGCAGATTCAGGAGAAGCTGGACAGGATCAGTTTGCCCCAAGTGGCCCAATTTGCCTTACACCAAAGTGTATGTTCAGGCATGTGTGCTAAGGCAAAAATCCCTGGCACAAATTTATGCTGTTCTTATTTGATCTGCTGCAAGTGCATGTGTGGACAACATAACTTTCACTTTAGGTCAGTTATAAAACTCCCACTAGTCTCAACAGGAATAGAATAACCCATGAGGTAATTTTGTTCTCTTGTTTTTGAGGATTATATCTGTTAAAAGCAGATGAGGGTGCAGTCTATTCTGGTGCAGTCTACTGAGAGATATGAAAATGTCTAAGAAAAAAATTTTAAAACCCCCAAAAAACAGAAATACCAAAAGCTGGATATAGGAAGATTGCAGGCATTTAAATTTCAAAACCCCAGCTCAGCTGCTGTCTCATCCTAGAGGCACCTGATCTTTATACATTCCCCACTTAGTATCCTTAAAGTTCACCAGGTACCTGCATACTCTACTTCTGAGAACATGCCCAGAAGCACGATAGTCTTGACAGCAATGATTGTGATCCACAAACTAGACATTGTTCTGCTTTCTGAAAAAACCCTGTACTCTATTTCCTATTATACAGGTTCTAGGAAAACAGAAAGTTCTGAGAAACTGGACCTTTTTTGATTTTGGTTAATAACCCCATGGATGTGTCTTGTGTTTTATACTGGCCTATTCAAAGTTGATTTTTAAAAACAATATCTTAAAACTAAACCATTCACCAAAAAAAAAGTGAAGAAAAAACATAAAGACTCTGACTAGAGGCCCAGCTAGGATGGATTAATTTCTCAATATTTACACATACAAAATTAATAAAAAGATGCATACCAAGTTTACCACCCTAGATATATTTTTCATTGACTGAAATGAGTACTAAGTGGGAAAATGTTATAGCAGAACCTCCTACTAACATATTGAAGCTAATCTAGAAGGAAAATTATGCTAGCTAAACTGAGTTTTTTCAACATTAATCCTACCTCCACTCGTTTGGCTGAAAAAATAGTCATAGATATTTAATCACAAGCTTAAAATAAGTGTATTGACTCAATAATATGCAGTACTTTGTATTACCCCCTTCTATGCAGACTGCAGCTTCCGATCATAAGCAGCTTTGTCAAAACTTAGACAATTTACCTGGAGAGAAAACAAGGTAGAGCAAAATTACTTCTTTTGCTTCAATATTAAATACCCTTGTTTTGATTTTAAATATATATCCTGTAATGTTATTGTACTAGCCTCTATCTGTTTGCATTCTAGCCACATGAAAGGTACTTCAGCAATGAAAAATGCATGCGCTTTATTTTACCATTTAAAACAAGAATGGACATGGACTGTGATTTTACAGACATCTGTTTCACCAGATGCAGCAAATTTAAAAAACCAAATAAAGTTAAATATTTACAAAGAAAAAACTCTCCCCCAAATGTCAGGATATAATGAGATAATTAATATATGGTGACAAATGCAGTCTAATGTGATTAGCAAATATGTGGAGTGCAATTCAGCAATTCATTTTTATGGTGCTAGAATACCAACTGAAGGCAAAAATAAGACTTTTTGAACACCAGCAAAGCATGGAAAATCACTGATGTGAATTGTCCCTTTATTAATCTTTAACCTTTCTTCTTTTGGAATTTAATATGATTAGTTCCCACAGAAAATACTAATGTGTTATTTTTTCCCCCTTAACTAGCCTGTGGAGGGGCTGAGGTGGGAAGTGGGGGGGTTGAAAACCAATTAATAATTAAAACAAGAACTTTTTTAACTTTCAAAACCACAATCCCACAACTAAGCAACATTTAACTCAAAGACATTGTTATGTCTTCATTTTATACATCTCAAATGGCTCTATCATAGGCTGTAAGAGTATTTTCTTTGGAAGACCATACCCAGGACCACACATGCAAAAGAGTACTGCAATCAAGTACCTATAAAAACTATTATGCAATTAAAAGGAATAAGACTTTGCAGAATCATTGATTAAAACATGACATCGTTGTAATTTCTTGAACCTGACTGAGACAATATAAGCAAAAGACAGTACCAGCTGTTTTAATAAATTAAGAATTTAACCTGGAGAAGCACCTTTTAGCACCAGGCCTTAAATTGTTATGTGTTTGCACTTTTCTGTTACAAGTAAAATGTAAATATCATTTTTTCTTTTATGTACAGTAAAATTGTGTGATACCAGCAGCCTAACAGTTCTTTTACGGGATAATGCAACTTGTAATTTAACCCTTTACAATTTTATTTATTAATAAATCCATCTATTCATATAACGACTGCTGGACTTTGTTATTCTGATCAAATTGTCTAGAAAATCAAAAGAAGGCTATTCATTCAGTTTCAGTCTGAAACACTAAGAGCATAAGAGGTAAGACTTAGGAGGAGGAAAGAACTAGAGCTATTTAGTCTAGAGAAGAAAAGACTATGGGAGATTTAATAAGTCTTCAAATACTTGAAGGATGATTATAGAGAGGATGGAGATAGGCCTACTTCTGTGGCAGTAGGGGATACCAGCAAGAGCAATGGCTTCAAGCATAGGCAACACATGCCTCCTGAGGCTGAGGGGGCACAGCGACCACCCACAGGCAGCAATGTGGGTGTCAGTGATGATGGTGGGTTGAGCAGGGACTGTCCGCAGGTGGCCATGGCGGTATTGGCAGAGTCCCCCTGCAGCCGGATACTGAGTCTGGAAGTGGCAGCGGCACTTCTCGGGGGGGGAGGGCACCAGTGCTCCACCTGCCCCTCAGCCCCATTGCCGAAGCCGAGAGTGCTCGTTTTCAAGGGGGCACCAGCACTCTCAGAAGATGCAAGTGCACCCCTGTGCATGCCCTACACATTGCCTATGGCTTCAAGTTTCAGAAGGGGAAATTTAGGTTGGAGATTAGAAGGAACTTTTTGAGTATGAAGATAGTCAAGCATTGAAACAGGTGATTAGAGAAACTGTGGCATCTCCATCCTTGGAAGTTTTCAAGAACAAGTTAGACAGACACTTGGTTGGGCTGGTTTAGTCAGGGATGATCCTGCCTTGAGCAGGAGGCTGGGCTAGATGACCTTCCAGCCCTACTTTCCTATGATCCTATCAATCAGATTAATATTAATCCAATGGTTAATGTTATGGCTGTGCGCTGAGTATCCATCCATGTGTGTTAACCAAAACCTTAGTAACCTACACTGATACTCTGTCTGCATGCATCCACACAAGTGGGAACATGCTTTTCCCCAGGGACAAGTACTTGTTGCTGGGGAAAGCTCATACCATGTGCACTCTGGCACAAGGTAGGTTACCCTGGGTGGGGTAGGGAAAGCTGAGGCCAGCTACTGTGTTTGTCCCAGCAGCCTTACCTGAGGTTCTGGGGGCCTCTGGGAGCTGAAGCTGCAGTGTTCCTACAGCAAGAGCCCGGCCAGCATCCATAGCGTGGTCCCAGCCAGCCAGGTTCTGGTTTTGGGTGGTGTGTTCTGCCACCATGTGTGCTGCCCCACTTTTTTGTTGTGGGTCTTTTGACCCGGGGATCTCCTGGAGTCAAGAAACTGCCCCATGCTAGAAAGTATCAGTGTGGGAAACACCTACATGTGTGGTCGTGCTGCATATGGGCCTGCAGTGCCAGATACCTCATGTCTGCGATTGTCTGGACATGCCCTCTGTGACCAACCTTCCTTAAAGTCTTCTAATAAGTAATTTGGGACTAAAGGAAAGACTGTGGTAGGGATCAACCATCCTTTAAGGTCAGCCACCCACATTTCTACCTATGTTACTTCTTCCGCTTAAACACACTATCTTTATGTCCCATGGGGTTTTTTTCATTTATTTTTCCCAAAATCTGTTTCTACTTTTCCTCCTCCAAGCTTCCTTACTTTTAGTCCCTTTCTTTACTGTTTTTGGTATTGTACCAGAAAAAAGAGCAGAAAATAATATTGCTGGAACTCAGAAACGTGAAAAAAAAAAAAGGTAAATCGGGGGAGGTAAGGAGTTTTTCAATTACACCAAAGCAAGCTTCTTGCTGTAGGTAAACAACTCTTCCTACCACATTCTGCAATGGTGCCATACTACCTCCATCCCAGAACTGAATACAGCCCCAAGAATGCAACTAGTGGAAGGCTGCCATTGGACCGCAGAACCTGTGAAACTGCCTGGGGTAGGCCCAATCTTAGACCTTCCTGTCTGTTACCTAACTGGAACTGGCTTGAATGACCATAACCCTTTAGACTCCAAGATGGAAACCTTCTTATCATGGTTGTCACACATACACCCTCTGGGAGTGTAGCTAAGACAGAAATGGAGAATGCAAAAACTATAGAACTGAGTGACAAACAGCAACATGTTTTCTATTATTACAAATAGTTTGGACATGTTATTGACTGAGCTTCCTTAACCTTTACTTATAATTATAATTTATGCATTCATAAAGTTCACCTATTCAGTGCAGGAGATTAGCCTTCATAAGAAGAAAAGTTACGGCAGATCCAGATCAATATGGTTTCGCTGGAAACATTTATGCTTGAAGTTCTTATTTGTTTTTCATCTAGTATAGTCTACTCTATACACCACCAAAAAAAAGAAGATGAAAACAGTAAAAAATATAAATTTAAAGGAGTTTGGCTTCCTACAGATTCCCCAAGTCAGTGTCTTAAGTGTTCATGCATTTAATGTTGTTATACAATTCTAGACACAGGTTCCACTGAGATTTCTGTCACCTTATAGCTGTGGTTTGTAATTCAACTAATGATTAGCCCCAAGAACTGCTATCTACACATGGCAATATCGAACCAAAGTGACTGCTGTTGAAAATGGCAGAACCCCATTCTTTTAGCATAAGCCCTGGACATGGTAAAGACCAAAGCAGAGCCACCGATTTTGCCATTTATTCCCAGATTCCAAATACTTTGGGCAAAAAACCAGATGACATGATATGGTATGTAATATCTCTAAAAATATTGCATAAGATATTTAGATTTACAGTTATGAGTAAGATTAAGAAACAGCAAAAAATATAAATTTAAAGGAGTAAGTTATGAGTAACTTCCTACTTCATCTCCATGTCCTGATATCACATTCAGCTGTAATGGATGGAAGACACTTGGAAAACTATTAAGCCACAAATTACCTGGTAAATAATGAATGCTATTTAACACAAATAATTCATAGTTTTAAGTTAGCTGATGTAATATAATATACAACAGTTCAGGCTAATTTGCCCCATTGTATGGAAAGCATGTCCCTGTCCTATACTGATCCCTTGGCCTCAGTGCACAGATAGTTTTTTTTTCTGTAAAATACAGGTCTACCACTTTTTTTATGCTCAGTATGGGGTGTTGGTGATGATAATGATGATGAAGAGTCACTATGGAAAATTTTCAGATTAATTTAAGAATTCATTCCACTAGAACTAGAAGAAATTTTTTTGACTGATAATAAATTTGCCAAAAAGTGCAGTTTTGAAAGAGTCTGAAATCATTATTCATGAATTTCAGTGCAATTTTTCAAATACTTTCTACCAAAAAAAGAAGAAAATTCTAGAAAAGTTAAAATGTTTTACTTGAATATTTATTGCACAAGTGCCACTGTGTTTTCCTGGTTTACTGTATTTTGCTGAACAACGTACTTTACTTCTCTTTACACCACTTCATTTGTCTGTGAAGTAAAATAATAAAACTGCTAACTTTATCTCCAATTCTAAATAAATCAGTCATGCTGTGTGTTGCATCTGTCAACCAATCCTGCTGTGGTTTATTCAAAATTAGTTTGTATCCATGAACTATCCACATACAAGTTGTTTTGCTGTATGTAATTGCACGTGACCTTTTTCAGGCTGCTGCCACCATGTATTTCATTGATAAGACACGTTGGTATCTCTGTGATATTTCTCCTGTGTCCCAGTTAGGCACATCACATTAAATTGTGGGGGAGGGGTTAAGCAAGATCAACAGAAGACATTCTCACTTGGGTATGTCTACACTGTAATCTAGCAGTGTAAATGTAGCTCATGAAGACATACCCAGGAAACTTTTAAATTAACAAACTCATGTGCGGAAAGCAGCATTTGCTTCAGTCACTTCAGTAACTCTACAGGCTGTGCTTGGTATGTCTATCCGAGTTACAAACACACTTCTTAATATATCCATGGGTTTCTCAGGAGAAGACACAAATCCTACATTTGATTTGAGATTTCTGATCCCATTCAAGGTAAAAAAATGCAGTTCAGGAAAAACAACATAAATTTCCCTCTCTTACGCTTTTGTTTAGTACATCATCTTCTATACTATTTCTGGCCATTGAGGACCGAGCCATTATTATTTTATAGTTTGGCTCACACACCTAATTATATCCTGATTTTGGAAGAGGAAATTTGTTTCCTTGAGATAATAATTCCCTTGTGGTTCTGAACTGAGACCTAGTTTGTGTGCATTCCTGGCAGAAGCCTCTCTACTCCTATAAATTCACACAGTTTTTGGGAACTATCTCGTTTTTATTTTGTGTAACAGCTCATATAATAATTATAGGCCAATTTTACTAGGGAAATTTATATCCCCAAAATGAGAGTTTTGTTGCTGAATTAAAAGCAGGACTGCAATTCATGAAACAACCAATGAACCAGACTTCCACCAACATGTCCCTTGTGTTCAAAAGTTTTATTTATATTGGGAAGTTACTCATGTTCCATACTAAGTAGGTGTCCCTTCCTATTTATTCTTTGGAATTATTTGCAACAAATAATCACTACGTAGAGGTTATAGAAATAATCATTTACAGTAATGGAAAGGATTTCTCTCTCAGATTCTTAGGTTTCTGGCAAAGGTAATATTTTGTGACTTATTTTGGGCTTTTGTGCTAAATTTACAAAGGTTATTAAGCATCTGAGTAATGTGGAAAGAGACATTGTTGGATTTACCTATACAAGACAAGAATACTGATTTTATAGTTTTATATATTCTTACATCTAATATTTGGGAAGAAAGACTTGAGATGTAATTAAATTTTATCTTCAAAGCTTGGCAGAGATGTCTAATGTACCACACTTCAAGGAGAGAGAAAGTATCCCCCTTCAAAATGCTTTCTTGGCTAAGGAATATGTAGAAGTAGGAGCAGAGACTACAAAGTAAAATGTCATGTCTCTCCTTGTATCCTTCCATCACTAAGCAAGTCCTCCTGCCTTGTCAAGACCTCCTACCAGTCAGGTTTTAACATCCCAAATGAGGCATCCCTGGGAGACTTGCATAGAGTCACTAGTGGTAGACTTTTGATATTGGTTTGTAACTGAGGATCCCCAATATGGCAAACTGAAGTCCCATGCCTTTCAGGCTAAATGATAGACTAAATACATGTATCTGAATATCATGCCTGCAGCCACTTCTTTAATCAGTAATTTGGAAAGAGAACCTTAGAAGACTGATTCTCTAAGATATTGCTGGCTATCAAGTATTTGCATATTATCCTCATCTTGTAGCTGACACCAAGAGAACTGAGAAGCTAACGATCTCAGGCTTAAATAATGCTGACATCATTTATTAGGTGTGTTTTGAACTGCACATGATGGAGTTTCATTTTTCCAGTTTTCATTTTGAAAGAATCACAATTTTAAATGTTTTGACTTGTGAAAAAAAAATTAAATCTGAGTTTTCAATGATGGCATGTCATGCAACAGAACACAGCTTTTCCACACTTAATTCATTTGTCACATTTTTGCTTTCTTGCTTTACTCACTGGCAGGTATTCAGGTTCAGAGGCAAAAGCCTCACGGATATGGTAGCTATCTTCTATGGCCATGTACCAACACTACACTTTTACCAGTATAAGTGATCAGAAACCAGTCTATATCCCTAACAGAAGTTCACCACACAAAACTAGTTTATATTTGTAGCAGAAAAGAAGCTCAGTGCAAGCAGAATGGCTTAAGAATGGTGGATTCTGGTCTAAAATTTGCCACCCCACCACCACCACAGGGATAACATGTTCTGTTTACTGCCAAGCTAAACTATGCCACTTACAGAAAACTTTGGTTCTGCCCCAGGCTTTTTGAACTTCTGTACCTAGCTTATGAGTACTCTATATGGATTCAGTTCTACTGGAAACTATGGAAAACTGAAGATACTGTTCCTGGAATTGCTCATTTCTCCATGGCAAAACTTTAGTTGTGTTTTTTTTACAGAGGCAGCCTATGGCTGTAGTCCTATTGAAACGATGGGAACCAGTGTCTATCTATACTATGCATGTGCATATTCATTTATAAAGTAGTGGCCACCGTAATTGAGAGTAAATCCCCTTGTAAATAATGATAAATGATGGATATTTTGTATAGGAAACACTGTAAATGTAAAGAAAGACAGAAAACACAATCATAATTGTTTTCATAGTTTCATAGTTTCTAGGGTCAGAAGGGACCTGAGCAGATCATTGTTTTAATACAGTGTAATTTATTTGAACCTACATTTCTTTCTTGGATATGTTGGAAGTTAAATATCCAGAAATTGCATAAAATAGACATGAGGTTTAAGGAAGAACAGATTTCTTTTATAAGGTAGCAATTTAATTCAAAACTATGGAAAATATGTAATTTGAAGATATTTTTGTATGCATTATAAACCACATATTAAGTCTTGTGAAGCTGTGAAAGATACATTTTATGTTTGTGTAAAGCAAAGTTGCTGAATACCTGCTTTAAAAGAAAAGATTAACACAGAATTTATACTGAGGTACTACTGGGACACTATAATAATGGGCCACACCAGAACCTAACCTTTAAATTTAGATCCATACTTTGAAGAGTCAAGGAAAAGATTTTGTACAGATGACTTATTTGAAGATGTACTTAATGGCAACCCCCCCCCACCCCTACCCCCCGAGATATTTAAGAGAAGAGTTTAGGAAGTTGTGCATTTAGATGGGTTTGCATATGCTGCATATTTACTTTTATAAAAAAATAGGGCAGTTTTTAATGTGCTGCTTTGCTTCAATGGTATAAAAATATTAAGATGGATAAATCAACTAAGAAACTAACATCACAAAAGCTTGTGGTTTTAAAAGTAGGTCATGTAAGTCACAATTTTTGCCCTTCAGCCATTCAAGCTGTACTATGCCAGAATTTTTTATTTTAATCGAATGTCTTGGAAATGTTCTACTTAATGATAGACTTTTTAAAATTGCATTTTCTCTGTATTCAAATTTAAATTGCTCTTTATTTCTCACGTGTACTGGCCAACTCTTTCATTCAGTCAGAAAATCTTTTCTCATTGTATATCATGGCCAGAAACAGCATGAAATTAAAATCAACACCAAACAAAAGCATGTAGGTTAATGATAACTGATAAAACTGGCCTTATTCAACTTAGCAAGAAAATTCCCAAAGGTCACAACAATATGACTCCCTGATATTCTTACTATTTTTTGTTTATTGAATTATAAAACACTTTTATTCAAAACACCAAAACAAAATACAGTATCCGAGTCTGAAAATCATGGAATCATAGAAAATTAGTGTTAAAAGTGACATCAGGAGGTCATATAGTCCAAATCCCTTCTCAAATCAGGACTGTCCCCAACTAGATCATCCTGGCCAAAGCTTGGTCTAACTGGATCTTAAAAACCTCCAAGGATGGAGCTTCTACCACCTCTCTGGGTAGCCTGTTCCAGTGTTTAACTACCCTCCTAGTGAGAAAATTCTTCCTAATGTCTAACATAAACATCCCTTGCTGCAACTTGAGACCATTACTTCTTGTTCTGTCATCTGCCACCACTAAGAATAGTCTAGTTCCTTCCTCTTTGGAACCACCCTTCAGGTAGTTGAAGGCTGATATTAAATCCCCTCTCAGTCTTCTCTTCTCCACCCTAAATAAGCTCAGTTCCCTCAGCCTTTCCTCAGAAGTCATATGTCCCAGCCCCCTAACTATTTTCATTGGCCTCCACTGAACTCTTTCCAATATGGCCACATCATTTCTCGAGTGGGGGCCCCAAAACTGAACACAATACTTGAGATGTGGCCTCACCAGTGTAAACAGAGGGGAATAATAACTTCGCTTGATTTGCTGGCAACATTCCTACCAATGCATCCCAGCATGCTGTTAGCCTTCTTGGCAACAAGAGCATACTGTTGGCTCATATTAAGCTTACTGTCCACTGTAACCCCCAGGCCCTTTTCTGCAGAGCTGCTGCCCAGCCAGTCAGCCCCCAGCTTGTACTTGTGCATGGGATTGGTCCATCCTAAGTGCAGCACTTTGTACTTGTCCTTATTGAACTTCATGAGGTTTCTTTTGCTGCAATCCTCCAATTTGTCTACCTCTCTCTGAAACCTAATCCTACCCTCCAGCATATCTGATACTTCTACCAGCTTGGGGTTATCCGCAAGCTTGCTGAAGGTACACTCCATCCCATCTTCTGGGCCATTGATGAACTATCATTAGTAAACAAACCTAGTACCATGATTGACCTGTGGGACACTCTACTTGCTACTGGCTACAAAACTAGACATTGAGCCATTGATTACTACCCTCTGAGCCCAATACTCCATCCAGTTTTCTACTCAACTTACAGTCCATTCATCCAACCTATACTTCCTTAGCTTGCTTGCAAGAATGTTGTGGGAAACCATATCAAAAGTCTTGCTATAGTCAAGGTATACCACATCCACTGGTCTCCCTGCATCCACAGAGCCAGTCATCTCATCTTAGATGGCAATCAGGTTGGTCAGGTATGACTTGCTTTTGGTGAATCCATTCTGACTGTTTCTAATCACCTTCTTCAAGTGTTTAGAAATGGATATCTTAAGGATCTCCTCCATGACTCTTCCAGGGACTGAGGTGAAGCTGACTCCTCTGTACTTCCCTGGATCCCCTTTTTCCCCCCCTTTTTAAATGTAGGCACTATATTTGCCCTATTCCAGTCATCCAGGACCTCTCCCAATGCCATCGGTTTTCAAAGATGATGACCACATTTGTCAACACCATTGGGATCCTTTGGTTGGATCCCATCCTGCCTCGTGGATTTGTATATGTTCTGCTTTTCCAAATAGTCCCTGACCTGTTTTTACCACAGTTCACTGGTCACTTTCTCCCCAGACTATGCAGTAGTCTGGGAGCTGACCTGGCCTGTGACAGCAGAGGTGTAGAAGGCATTGGGTACTTCAGTCTTTTCTGCATCCTCTGTCACTAGGTTGCCTCCCCCATTCAGTAAGAGACCCACACTTTTCCTGATCTTCCTCTTATTACTAACATACTTGTAGAACCCCTTCTTCTTAACCTTCATGTCCCTTGCTAGCTGCAGCTCCAATAACGCTTTGGCTTTCCTGACCTCATCTCTGCATGCCTGAGCAATACTCTTATACTCCTCCCTAATTGTTTGTTTCCTTTTTGTGATTTAGCTTAATGGTGAGTTCCCTGTTAAGCCAAGCTGGTCTTCTGCCATACGTGCTAGGCTTCCTGCACATTGGGATGGTTTGCTCCTGCACTCTCAGTATGGCTTGTTTAAAGTACAGTCACCTCTCCTGGACTCCTCTCCCCCTCAGACTGGTTTCCCAGGGGATCCTGCCCATCAGTTCCCTGAGCAAGTCAAAGTCTTCTTTTCTGAAGTCCAGGGTCCTTACTCTGCTACAGGGCTCATCATCCCTAGGCATTAACAACTTGCTAGAAGAACAAGCGTTTAACTTAGGGTCTGAGTTAATATTTATTAAGCACAATTTTAAAATTACAATGCACCTTCCAGTTTGACTGAATAAACAAAAAGTTATCAACAAAAATGAACTGTTTTACAAGAAAATCTCTTCCATTGACATACATCCTTATGACTCAAGGGAGCATTCAGAAATGTAACATGATCCCATGCTAGCCAGGCCAGTGTTGTCCCAAGTGGATATTGTCAGTCTTTTATAACCCTCTGTAGAACAGAACCATACAGTAATACTTTAGCTTTATTATATATTTTTCCTATTTAGTTTTTAAATTCTAGTATTAACTGCATATTTTAATAGAGAAATACCAAAAAGTGACTTTCACTCTAGTTGATGGTTTTTATGTGAGAAGCTTAAAGGTTATGACTACATCTTCCTTCTTATCTGATATGGACATCCTAATTTCTCAGTGAACTATTGGAAAAATAAACTGGCCCCTCATCTTGTTTCCTTTCCATATCAAATAATTTGATCTTATTGCAACACCAAAGATTGCAATTGGAATGTGCTTGTTTGTTAGCATCACAAAAAAAGTGCTTGGCAGGTTGTCTGGAGGAAGGAAAAAGCATATCTATATAGCTCTTCAGATAGATTGTTAAGATATGACCAAAAAAAAATGGGAAGGGGTATACGTAAGTAAAATATGCAAATGGTATTAATTTTCTATTGAGTAATAAGTTTTGTAACAACTCTTTTTTAAAAAGGCTTGGTAAAATGAATCTCACAGTTAAATTTCATGGAGAGATCAACCAAATTAAAAAGTTCAATTCTATTTCTATTTTTTCAGCGTGTCATAAGAAACCTATGGTATCTCAGAAAAAGATTGTTTGTTTGCTTGTTTATGTTGAATTTCCATTCATAATGGTAAGAAATTTGTTTCAAAATAGTTAAATGAGAACCTATAAGTGGTTTTAGCTATTTTTATCTAATTACCCTCTTCATGGCAAAAGGTCCATAGAGCCAGATTGAATTTAAATTGCACTTGTTAAATAGTGCTGCTTTATCAATAAATGTATGTGGGTATCTATCTATATTATGATACATTCCTAAAGTCAGATGATATCATGAAACTTTTGGGCTTCTTCTCTTTCAAATATTGGATACTCCAAGGGAAAGATTTCTGTGTAAACTAATATTTCTTGATCTCAACACTCCAAATACTTTTAGGCACCAGTTTCTCATTCATTTCACTTAAATCACGATTGTTTGAAATTACAAAAATTTACAGGTCTTTTTACTGCTAGGAACAGAGTGCAGAAGACTATCCCTAACTATCACATCCCAACCAAGGGAACTTGGCTGTCAGGTCTCAAAAACCTCCAAGGATGGAGATGCCACAGCCGCTTGGGGTAACCTGTTCCAGTGCTTTATTAATCTCCTCATGAGAAAGTTTTTCTAAATATCTAACCTAAACTTCCTTTGCTGCAACTGGAGACCATTGTTCCCTGTCCTGTCATCTGCCATCACTAAGAACAGTCTAGCTCCATCCTCCTCAGAACCGCTCTGAAGATTGCTATTAAATCCCCTCTCAGCCTTATCTTCTCCAAATTAAATAAGCCCAGTTCCCTCAGCCTCTCCTCAGAAGTCATGTGCCCCATCCCTCTAACTATTTTTTTTTGTCTTCTGCTGGATCCCATATGTTTTTTCTATATCTTTTCTGTAGTCAGGGACCCAAAACAGGACACAGTACTCCAGATGCAGCCTCACTAGTGTTGATAGAAGGGAATAAACACTGCCCTCGATCTGCTGCAACAATCCTACTAATACAGCCCAGCATGCTGTTAGCCTTTTTGGCAACAAGGGCATACTATGGGCTCATATTCAGCTTATTGTCCACTGTAACCACCAGGCCTTTTTCTGCATAGCTGCTACTTAGCCAATCAGTTCCCAGCCTGTACTTATGCATGGGATTGTTCTGTCCTAAGTATGGATCTGTGCAAGTCTCCTTACTGAACTTGATGAGATTTCTTTTGGTCCAATCCTTCAATTTCTCAAGGTCTCTCTGAATCCTATTCCTATCCCCCAGCATATCTACTACTCCCCCCAGCTTGGCGTCATCTGCAAACTTGCTGAGGGTGCACTCTATACCATCTTTCAAGTTATTGATGAATATATTAAACAAAACCGACCCCAGGGACACTCCACTTGATACCAGCTACCAACTAAGCATCAAGCCACTGATTGCTATCTCCTAAGCCTGATGCTCCAGCAAATTTTCTATCCAGGTTACAGTCCATTCATCCACCTTGTACTTCCTTAGCTTACCTGCGAGAATGTTGTGGGAGACAGCACCAAAAGACTTGCTAAAATCAAGGTATAACACATCCACTGGCCTCCTCACATCCACAGAGCCAGTCATCTCATCACAGAGGTTGGTTAGGTATGATTTGTCCTTGGTGAATCCATACTGATTGTTCTTAAAGCACCACCTTCTCCTCTAAGTGCTTAGAAATAGATTCCTTGAGATATAGTTCCTAACCTGTTCTTTTACCACTATTGGCTGCTCGCCTCTTCCTCAAACTGTGTCACCCAGTGCAGTAGTCTGGGAGCTAACCTTGCCTGTGAAGACTGAGGTGAAGATGGCATTGAGCACTTCAGCATTTTCTCATCAACTGTCACTAGGTTGCCTGCCCCATTCAGTAAGAAACCCACACTTTCCCTGATCTTTCTCTCATTACTGACATACTTGTAGAAACCCTTCTCGTTACCCTTCACATCCCTTGCTAGCTGCAACTCTGATTGTGCTTTGGGTTTCCTGCTTTAAACCCTGGATGCCTGAGCAATGCTCTTATGCTCCTCCCTAGTTGTTTGTCCAAGTTTCTACTTATAAGCTTCCTTTTTGTGATTTAGTTTACTGAAGAGTTCCCTGTTAAACCAAGCTGGTCTTCAGTCATACTTCTGAGTCTTCCTGCACATTGGAATGGTTTACTCCTGCACTCACAGAGATGTTCCTTAATAATCCATTTCTCTGTCTCCATCTTGTACTCACCCATTATATTTAGGGAGATTGGTCTTCATAATTCAGTACTCAGCCTATCACTGGTACTTGTGGATAAGAAGATCTATGTCAAAATTGCCCTGGTCCTACTGATAATGATCTGAATAAAAACAAACTAGATATCAGGGAAGAGCACTATCAGGGAAAAACTAGATATCAGGGAAGAGCAGTATTCCATGAATATAAGCCACGCTCATGAGTTAACTGAACTACAGTTGCAGAAAGCTGATCACCAGAGATTTTTAATGTGGTAAAAGCATAAAAAATGAGTTTGCCCTCTTTCTTTGCCAGCTTGGCTCACATCCTGCTTGCCTTGCTCTTTCACACTGTGTTAATCTAAGAACTCTAGCTGGTTGTGGCAAAGGCACTGCTAACCTCAAGAGTGTTCTGGCTTGTTCCTACTTTGAAACAGCCTATTACAATCAGCATGAAGGAGTGGCAGTCAGTTTGAGAAAAGCTGAGGGGTTGTATCTGTCTCGAAAATATTTCCAGGAATTGAAGATGGAAACTGGATAGTGAGGGATTCCTACAGCTGGAGGAGATGATTTTAACTTTATATGTATTTATTATGGCTCATAAAAGATGGATCAGGAATGAGAGTCTGCTACTGGCAAAGAGAAGACAAGGAGAAAATTTTAATTCTAAACATACTTATTAACAGTAAGTGTGAGGATGTGGTAGAGAGAAAAAGGGTCTTCATTTTTTAACACATGTGCAGTACCAACCCTGGGTAATATTTGGACTACAAAAGAGAATCTGCTGAGAGAGGGAGAGCACAGAGGAAGATGATTTTTATTAAATGTACTGAGTCAATTTCTCCCCTCTGTTACATGCACGCAGCTCCTATTAAACTCCAAATGGGAGGCCAGCACATGAATCTCACAGCCTAATTAGGCCCTATAAAGTCTGAACATGTTAATCATTATGAAAAGCAAGGTTCAGGGCAAAACTGAGGGAATATGCAGTTGGGCCAGGAGAAGAGCCAAAGAAATCTATTTCTAAAAATATATGTTTTCTTTATTTTGCATTGTTTCTTGGCAGGAGATAAAAGGTACAGTGCACATGACATGAAAGTATAACATGAATGTTATGCAACATGCATCAGCCTACACTGAGCAACGCAAATAAAAATTCCTTCTGCATTGCTTTAAAACAGAGGTTAAAATGGATGGTAATGCTACCAAAAAAGCTTAAAGCCACCAGACTTATTGCAGTACACCCAAACTTTTGCAGTGTGGAGTTTTTTAATGTTCCCAGAGCAAGCAGAATGAAAGCAAAGAAATCTAGCAGCAGTAATCAGTGCAGATAGCACCTCTACTAACAAATGGTACCATTTATTTTAGTGTTAAGGTTCTTGTCTTTTTGATATTATGTTGGTCTCTCTCTGAGTAGGCAGCGATAGCTAGGAGGAAGGTAAGACTTGGAATTGTTACTTATAGTGTTCTACTAGATCCTTCTATTTCTATGTACAAATATGATGTGACCTTACTAATCCAATGGATTTGGCTGCCATGACTCCCAAACCTATTTTTTACAGCCAGGGTTCTGCATTGTTTCTAGTTGGTATCACTGAACTGATTCTTGGAAGTCACTAGCTAACCCTCTCAAAGTTCAACATGTTCAGAACAGAGTGCCTTCCATAGTTCTCAGTCACTTCCGTCAGTACAGCTGTCCTCCCAATCAGCCTCATGTTCTTTGTCCATGTTTAGGCCTTCATAAATTCTGTTGTCTTTCTCATTTTATATTGTTCTTCAGACTGTTTCACTCCTACTGAACTGGAATCACTATGAGGGTCTGTTTATTATTACATTCAAGACTCTACCTCATGGCTAGACCACATTGGTGAGTGTGCTACTTGATTTGCTCTGTATTGATTCACAGAAGAACTGAGTCATTGCAGCCCCCAGCTACAGAGGCCTAGTTTTGGAAATCTGTGCTTGCAGCCCAAATATAGTCTTCTGGTGACTGACTGCTGACCTAGAAGTACGTAAAGATGGAGAGGATATTACCCCCAAATCTTTACTGAGACATGTTGTTTCAATTGGGAAGAATGAGTATGTCAGGACTGTAATGGAAAGGGAAAGGGCCTTCCATTCACTCATTGAGGAAACCAGTGGACAGTTCAGAGTAGCATCTAGTCTTCTAAACCTCCCCCTTCATCCTCCCTGTCACAAGGAAGCATCCAGGAAAAAGAGCCCACCCAGTAGCTTAGTTAGGGGATTCAGATTCATGAGACATAGATGGAGAAGGGCAGGTTGCTTTAGGTACAGATTATGATAACCACATATGTATTCTTATTCAGACTTGAAAGTCACTCATATTTAAAATATCAGTTAAAATATATTTAAATTCTACATTCTTAAAAATTACACAACCACCTGGCTGGGAACTTAGTCACAAACTGTTAAGAAGCAGCTTCTGGGCTGTCATAAACTCTTAACACTTGACTGAATGTTTTCACTTTAGTCTAAATGTGCCAAATGAGTTTCCATGCTAATACAAATGAAGCTCCTCAAATCTTCTGTTTTAAAAAGAATGAGTGAAAAACCAATTAAAATGAGAAATACTCCTTAACTGCTCCTTAGCAAAGGAGCCATTAAAGCTTGCTTAGAGACAACAAAGATTAGCTTCCTGTTAAATTATTGGTGCAATTACATAAGTCTTCCTCAGTATTCACGTAAGAAGTGGATCCAAAGCACAAGCCACATCATTAATCTCAGACTATACTGTATGCCTGTATCTGATACAGAAATCTTAGCAAAGTTACTCAGATTTCCTGGGGCAATGTGAAAAAGCCAACAGTGGAGAAAAATAAGAAAAGCATACAATGCAAAGTTTGTTCTCAACATCTGGATCAGAATTATTAAATAGTGCTGACTGGGTTACAAACATTCATAAATGGAACACAATTGTAAAATATGGGTAAACTTCTGGTAACAGTCAAAACTGTCATTGATTCTGACACTGACTGAAGAAGGTTTAGGACTTCCTCCTGTATGCTGTTTGTTTGTTTTAATCCCCGCCCCCCCCCAAAAAAACCCCCTGTGTTTAAAAGAGATGCATAATACCTTCCTCTTTCCAGCTATGATATCAGTGAACTTAACTACTGTTCATTCATAAAGACCCTCAATATATTCCACCGTTCAGTTTCCATGCATGATACTTTTAAAAAAAAATAAAGTTTCTTTTTTTCCCCAAAAAGTATAAAAGTGTGGTTTATTTCTGTTAAGATCCAAAATCAAATGTATGAATGCTTTTCTTTGCTACAAAATACCATAGCCCAGTAGCGTAACTGGGGTGGGAAGCATTGGGGAGATTCAGTGGACTATCATACTCCTTCTCTGTCTCTGGCTGTGTAGACACACACGCACACACAAACACATACACACGGGGGGGGATATTTATGTTGCTTATACGGACTCTGTATTTTTAAAACCAGAATTTAAATTAACAACATTGAGTAATATGCATCCCTGGTGTGTAGCTTCTATAATTTGGTCAGTGTCTCGTCATTGCCTTGTTTAGAGCTTTGATGAATAATGTTTACAGAGAGTTGACTAACCTTTGTTTTCCTAGGAATGTATATGTTGTTTGAGGTTTTACTGTGTCCACAGCAACACAACATGGAAATTCCTTGGGTCAGTTGACAAGGTAGTTCAAAGTGGTCATGATCTTTTTGGTCTTCCCTCAGAGTTATGGGATCAATTCTTTACTCTTCAGGCCTAGAAGACCCTTACACATACTGCAGAAGAATATGTAATTTAAAGGTCTAATTAAACTAGCACCAAGGCTCCACATTTTCTAAGCATTTTAAAAGCTCATTTGAGCTTGGTGTAAAAATTCTTCCTATCGGCTGAACTCAGAAACTTCTTTTTTTCATCAAGCAACTGAAAAGTGAAAACATCCAATTTTCATCTGCAAACTGTTAAGTTAGTATTTATCTGGAAGGTGAGGATTTTATTTAACTGACTCTCAACTGTCTGCTCCTCACCACAGTCTTGCATAACATTTTATTTCCAGCAGGATCATCTCTCATTAATAATATAGCTTTATTCCTGATATTTTATTTAACAGGAGAAACACTTAAATGCTAAGAGAAATTGATTGATTGTACTAAGAGAAATTGTTCTCTCTCTGCAACAAGAGGAAGATCAGGGAACATGCGAGTCCCTTAGGGGAAGCAACCTAGTGACAGATGATGGAGAAAAGGCTGAAGTGTTCAACGCCTTTTTCACTTCAGTCTTCACAGGCAAGGTCAGCTCCCAGAATACTGCACTGGGAAGCATAATTTAGGGAGAAGGTGAACAACCAAGAGTGGCAAAAGAACAGGTTAGGGACTATTTAGAAAAGCAGGATATTTACTAGTGCATGGGGCTGGCCACAATGCACCTAAGGGTGCTGAGGGAGTTGGATGATGTGAGTGTTGAACCACTGGCCGTTATCTTTGAAAACAAATGGTGATCAGGAAAAGTTCCAAATGATTGGAAAAAGGAGAAATAAATATAGTGGGCATCATTAAGAAAGGGAAGAAGGGGGAACTACAGTCAGCCTCATCTCAGTCCTTGGAAAAATCATGGAACAGGTTCTCAAGTAATCTAGTTTGAAATACTTGAAACAAAAGGTGATTAGGAACAGTCAGCATGGATTCACCAAGGGCAAGCCATGCCTGATGAACCTGATTGCCTTCTATGATGAGATGACTGGCTCTGTGGATGTGGGGAGACCAGTGGTATGATATACCTTGACTTTATCAAGACTTTTGATATGGTTTCCCACAACATTCTTGCAAGCAAGCTAAGGAAGTATGTGTTGGATGAATGAATTGTAAGGTAGATAGAAAACTGGATGGATCATCAGGCTCAAAGAGTAGTAATCAATGGCTTGATGTCTAGTTGGCTGCTGGTACCAAGTGGAGTGCCTCAAAGGTCAGTCCTAGGGCCAGCTGTGTTCAATATCTTCACCAATGACCTGGAAGATCCAACACTAAATTTTCTATGGTTCTATGATCTCATAAAAATACCTGAAACCTATCTGATACCTTTAACAGTGAGATTACACAGTAGTGAAGTGGCATGCATAGCTAGACTCTGACCCTGCTAAGATTTATGTGTATGTGCTTAACTTTATAACTTGACTGTTAGTGGGGGACAACCTTTTCAGCAGACATGGCATAAGAGATCCTTTTAATCCCTTTGTATAATATGAAGGAATTTTTCAAAATATGTCCATTTCAGGCAGGAAAGTCAGCAAGACCCTCTTGAGTGTTTTTGGTGAGGAAGTGGTGGTGGCTGGCAGCCACATTGCATGTACCATTGAGGTCAATGGAAAAAATAATACCATCCTAGCAATCGGACTGGAGTGAGTACACCAGTTGGGGCCCAGTAGGGAGCATTCTGTGGGAACTCTCTGTGAACAGGGGCACAGTCTGGTTAACTGAAATGGACTGTCCCTTTATACAGCACTGACCAGGGCTGAGTGAGTTTCAGTTCCTGCTGGCAGATGGATAACAAATGCATGCATGCAGTATCCCAGGAACTGAAGGAGGTTAAGGTGAAATCTGGATAACTCTTCTCTTAGCCAGAGGCATAGATCCTGCTCTGAGTGACTGCTGGGAAAAAGAAATAACACAAAATCTGTTGGATATAGCTAGAGACTCCAGAGAAGGTTGATTTAATCTGCTGCTAACCAGACTCGGAATACAAGAAGTATCAAGGACGCTGAAGTGGATTAGTTTATTCACTCCTGAGGAGCAATAATACACACACATTCACACATTCAACATATATACATACATACATACATACATACATGCATTCATTCATGTGTAAACAGGATAGTTAAAACATTTCACAGTTAAAGCCTTGGAGTCAAAATAATATTAACAGATTTATCCAGTTCCAGGTTAATTTTTTCACATTAGTAAGGACTATTCCACAGAAGGATGCAGAATACTGTCATTCCAGAACTGCTCTATCTCCATGAAAGGAGTCAAAATCCAATTATTCATAAGCTGAAAATAACTACAAAAGTGTTCTATGTTGCCCTTCTGGAAAATCCTAGTTTAGAATATAGTAGCCAGTAGGGGTATGGAATAATAGTTCCATAGGTCAATAACAGAAACAAAGCTGATTTGCAGTAATGTTATCAAGGCTCAGATGTAACAAGTATATCAGCATTGTATGGGTGCATCTGTTTGGCAGTGAGTGCAGCTTACTTAGGCATATCAGCTTTCTCTTTAAACTTTGGACACAGACAGAAGTGCAGCTCCCTGCTATAGCTGAGAGTGCTTTGCAGGAAGCGTTCTAAGTCACAACAATCCCCAGACCAAAGAGAAGTTCACTGTTGGGTCTGGGGGGAGGTGGGGTTGAGGAATCCAGATGCCGCCTGCCAGCCTGCAGCTGGTTTCCCATAGCAATGGCCCCTCCTCCCCTCCAGCTGGGACACTGTTTTCAGAATGGGAGGGGGGAAAATGGAGCAGAGGGAGCTCATTCTAGGGGTTCCCCAGCTGGCACTGGAGGGTGGGGCAAGTGTATTGGAGCCCCCCCTCCCCAAGGTGGGGGGCTCCAAGCCACCCATTCTACCCTCCAGTGTAGCCTGAAACAATACCTGAGACCAAACTCCCTCTACTCCCTTTCTCCCCTCCCATTCTGAAGACAGCTGAGAGGCTTGGAGGCAGGCAGATGGAAGTTACTGAAGATGCTATGGTTTGAAATGTCTTCATCTGACCCTTCATGCAATAAGGGTTCAGATTTTCATGGGATTAGGCCATTTTAAAGCACTTTGCAGCTTTTCACTTCTGTTTGGTCATGACTATACACCATTTTCAGGGCCCAGATCAGGCAGATATTGTTGCTTCTGTCTGTTCCTTTTAAAACACCAGTTTGGGTGCTGGCAGCACTGTAGGTACAGCACTAGACAACTATTTATGGGCTACAAAACCAGCCAAAGAAAGCTTGATACATGCTTGAGGAGCTACCTCGTGCTGAGCTCAATGCTTCTGTAGTTACAATGCTAGCAAACAGATAGTTAGGTATGTCTAACAGGAGCTGCAGATACTGCAGTACATATAGACCCCATGTGACCTCTTCAGTAAAAGGAAGTTTTGCTTTCTTAGAACATCTGAATTTATATAACATATTAACAGTTTTCGGAAAGGGAAGAGGTTTGGAGATTTTTTTCAGTACATGAAACCCACTTACACTGCTTCAGGGACTATACATCCTGTTTCCAAGGAAGATGTAAGCTTGTTTTGCTAAGCTGGGAGATCAAAAAGATAATGAACTGTTAAAAGCCATCTAAAAAGGGATGCCAGAGAGTGCTTAAGAAGAAAAACTGAACAAGAAAGGAGGGGAAAAAAAGGATTTCTTTGAAATAAATCTGGAAAAGCACAGCCCTTCTTAAAACTGGAAAAAGTAACCCTTAAGGAAAAGCCACAGAAGCTTACGATCTACTTTGTTGTTTTTAAGATGTGTTTTCTCATAAATTATTTTATTCTAGAAAATAACTCTTTAAGAAGAGTTTTTGATCACTGATTATCAACTATCATTGCCCCAGAGGGAACAGCGCTATAAAGTTTGAGCTGAAGTCAAACCTCTCTGTGGACCAACACCGTATAATGGTGGAGAGGCTTGTGTGTCCCAGTGATCCTCACAGCTCTGTCATCCATTCTCTCGTGCTCCTGGCAGGATCACCCATGGCAAACAAGACTGAGGGGAGGTTCCAGATAAACTACAGTCAAACCCCAAGTCCTCAGTGCCAGATCAGGAAGAAGAACAAGTTAGGATCGCAAAGACTGTAAAGGCAGAAGAAGGCTGCAGCAAAATGGAGGTCTTCTGTCTTCTTGGATTTTCTTTAGCCACTGGGTCAGGATGCCACTTTATTAAGATCATGTGGCTGTTGTTCCCATGCACCAGCTTCCTCACATTAAACAGTCACGTTCAGGCATCTACCACAGAAAACAACAATTTCCTACGTCAACCTTCAAAAGCTGTACAGTGATGGACCAATGGTGACAGAGAAATGACCGGTGAATCCAGCAGTTTCCAGACATGAATCTGCACACAGGTGAAAGTATCTTAGTGATCTTCTTGCACCTGGATCATAAAGTATCTTCTCCTTGTACTTGGGTTCTAGCAGATCCAAGACAAATCCATTTGTCATCCAAACTGGGGTCAAGCAAAAATGCATCATCACTCCAATTCTGTTCTCCATTTTTCGGCTGTCATCCTTGTTCTCATTAAGGACTGCCTCCTTTTTGGAATCAACATTAAACACATAATGGATGAAGGGCTTTTCAAATCTGGGACATTTTTGATCAAAGACTAAGGTAATCAAAATAGCTATCATAAGCCTTCAACATATTGATGACTGGAAGAGTGTGGGCAGTGGGGTCCCGCAGGGCTCGGTGCTTGGACCGGTACTCTTTAATGTCTTCATCAGCGACTTGGACGAGGGGGTGAAATGTACTCTGTCCAAGTTTGCAGATGACACTAAGCTATGGGGCGAAGTGGACACGCTGGAGGGCAGGGAACAGCTGC
>NW_017728906.1:32457803-32464943 GCF_001723895.1 Crocodylus porosus
GAGAAGGTTGGATGTGTATCTAGCTGGGGTAATGTAGGCCCAGCACTCTTTCCTGCTTATGCAGGGGGTCGGACTCGATGATCCATTGAGGTCCCTTCCGACCCTAGCATCTATGAATCTATGAATCTATGCTATCCTTCCGCATGCTGAGGAAAACCTGTAAGAGATTAAGTGCTCGTTCAGTCTACTCCAGGCCATGAATGTGACCCCTCTCCTCAGACTGCCATCAAGTGAAAGACCCTTGGTAACCACCTCTTAGAGAGCAAAAATTGATGAGGAGATCCAGCACAGGATCCAGTGCACAAGTACCTCCTTCAGGAAATTGCTTCAGTGTTTGTCTACATGTGTATTAGAACTAGGAGCAGTTTACTTGCAAGTAAATGCTCCCGTGCAGGCATCCACACATGCAGGAAAGTAGAAGCAGATTTGCTGCTAATCACAGCAAATGGCTCACATTTCTTGGGGCCCTGCAATGGGTCCGTGCCACAACCAGAGAGAGCTCTAGGCTCCTCCTGTGTGCTAGTCCAGGGGCTGGAGGGAGCATTAGAACAGAAGACAGCTGAAACATTGCATCCTGTCCCCAGGGTCTGCCTGCTGCTGGGGTGGGGACAATGTCCCCTCCCCCATTAGGAGAAAGCTTCTGGCCCCAGGGGACTTAGAAAGAGCTTCAGGGGAGGGGCAGGTCCCAGCTCCCTGACCAGATCCACTGGTAGGTAGGCTAGCTTGCTGCTAGCTGCCCCATTCGCAGATTTGGGCAGGAGGCTGGGACCTGCCCCACCCCTGCAGCTCTTTCCAAGCCCTGCAACTTGATCATCCAATGGGGTCACAAGGCTGGGACATGCCCTTGACCAGGACAGTATCCAGACCCTGCTCTGTTATTGCGTGATGGGGACTGGAGAGCCTGTTTCCCGCTTATCTCCATGATCATGGAGGGTCCCAACCTGTTCCACACTCAGCTCTGAAGAGCTGGGAGGGGAACAGCCTCATCAGGCTCATGATCACCAAGCTGAGCAGGAAACACGCTCCTCCAGCCCCCGCCAGCAGGGAGCTCCCAATGCCAGCTCCATGGTCATGGGGCTTTGGCTAGGAGATAAGGATCCCCCAGTACCCTGCTCCCTGATCACAGTCTCAGAGTGGGGGCTTGGAGCTCCCTGCTGCTGGAGCTGGGGGACATAATTCATGTCTAGGGCCTGGCAGAGCCCATCTCAACAGCAGGCAGCTTTCAGGGGCAGGGAGCAATCTCCCACCCCTGCTGCCTGGCTGACTAGGAACAGATTTGATCCCAAACAGGCATCTACATGAGTGCTACTGTGCAGTAATTAATTACAATTCTCTAGTTGCACTTGCAGGTAGAAAATTTACTCTCAATTAGCAAAGTTTACTGAACAGTAAGCATGTTTATGTGTAGACATGCACACTTTGCAGTAAACTATACTACTGAGTAGTAAAGCATCTTGTGTAGACACACCTAGTGTGTTTTTTATTGATCATGATCTTTGGCAAGACACCAAGATTCAAGCCTACAATAAAAGTCACCATCCCCATGCTCCTCTACAGATGTGAAAGATGCATGACCTACTGTCATCATGTCAAGAGCCTGGAGAGATAACCAATGATGCCCCCAGAAAAATCTTCCACATCAAATGGGAAGGCTGAAGCCAGTGTTACCAGCCTTGTGGTGGTGATCCTCAGACACCAACTTCTCTGGATTACACATTGTGTGAGGATGCCCAACTTGATTCCCAAAACAACTGCTCTACTTCCAGCTTAGCTGCAGGCTGAGATCTCACAGTGGCCAGAGAAAATGCTACAAAAATACAACAAAGTCATTCCTCAAGAAAATGGATGTAACATCAAGAGTTGGGAGAAGCCGGTTGCTTACTAACTGAAATGGAACTGCAACCTCATATAAGAAGCAGCCAGCTTTGAGGTAAATTGTCTCGCCCTTGAAGCAGAGAAGATAAAGCAGAAGAGTAAAAGGAGAGAGTTCACAGCCTATTGCTTACTCTCCTCTGCAGAAAGATGTATAACTTTTGCAGACAGATCTGTGGCTCAGGGACTGAACTTTTTAAAGTCACCACAATAAGCCATTGTAGACATCATTCTCAAATCAAGGGATTGTTGATGATGAAGTCAGACCTGCTGGAGCAATCACAGTTAGAACTGGCAAGCTGCAACCCACTATGAGAAATCATATGATTGCAGCCTGCACCGAGACTGCTAGAGATCTCATCTTTGATGAGGAATGTACTCACTGGAACCAGGAGTCATAGACTCTGTCTGCCCTGTCACTGTGACAATTCACATTGTACAAGATCACCCTAGAAAAGATTGATAGGTTTAATAGGCATTAACAAGATATTCATGCCAACCCATTAGTTCTATAGTAGAGATGTGTAATACTACATTAAGCTCTTTAGCGTGCTCTAAAATTCTACAGTAATAGTCCTCTTTAAATTCTATGGGCTTAGAGCAGAACAGTGTTCTGGCCATGTTCCACCCCACTCCTAGACAGACATCCTGGTAATCCTGCTGTCCTGAAGAAGGTGTTTAATAGCTTATTCTAGGGGAATGTTCTTTCTAGTTAACGCAGTTTGAGTGGCACAGAGAAATAAATTGAATCTGAGAATCTGGCCCAATGCATCAAGAGCAATGTGTTCAGAGAAAGAAGAAAACTTATCTGCCGCAAGACATTCTGCTGACAGCTAGCCAGGACTGTATAGATACCACTAGCCATACAAAACCAGAGGCACAATATCTAGCATTCTCCTTTAGTGACTCAAATCAGCCAAATCATTCATGTAAACAAATTAATTTGGAAAGTAATTAAGAAAAGGAATTTTTTTTTTAGAAATAAGATATAATAGGAAATAAACTGTACAATTAGTAGCAATGTGTTCACATTTTTATGGAAAAGCAAGGGACTTCTGTTTAACAATATTAAGATTTTCTACTTTCCAGGTTCCTTCTCTTAAAAAAAAAGTCAAAATACAGGAAACAAGAGCTTGTTTGGCTATAACTGCCATTATAAGCCAAATATGACAAATTACATTTACTATATAATCTGTACATTCAGTCCCTAAGGAAAAAAGCTCTTTTTTGTATAATGACCCTAAACTTTGGATGTCAAACACCAGAAAAATGCAATTATATTACCGCATTCCAAAAAGATATCATGAGTCTTTTAACAATTAGAACAGATTACGATCAAGTTCAAGGTAGATGACATTTCCCATGACCTCCACTGAAGTCTTTAGACGTCCTTTCTCTTGCTTTGGTTCATTTATATATGCTTTCTCTGGACTTTTCTTTGGGCTGACACTTAGGGTCAAAACAGGCTTATAGTTTGCACTGTTACTTCTAATCTTTTCTCCTCTGAGTGAGATCAATGCAGCTGGTTTTTTATTTAGTTTCTTTGTTTTATTTTGGAACACCCTGACACTGTGTCACCTACTAACTAGAGTGCTGAAGTGTTGTGGGAAACACCCAACATATTTTAAGACGTCAACAAGTATTTTTGAAAATGTATATCTTCTTTGCAAGTCAGTTGACTAAAATTCAGTTTGAATCACCACAGAAAAATGATTACAGATAAGCAGACCCTTCCTTTAAAAGAAAATAGAAATGTACATCTAAGGATATTTTTAGCTTTAGGAATGTTTTATGCAATTTGAAAAGAGGTTGGGAAATATTTATTCACTCACTATTTCCACTTTGGCTCTAAGAAGTCCATCACCATTTCCAAAAAGGGATACCTGCTTCAAACAAAATTGAAAAAAAAAAGGACAAACACCAGTCAGCTATTTCTGCAAGCTTGTTGCTTGCAACCTCTGGAATCAAATACATGGCCTTATATAATTCCTACAATGCATGTTTTTTACATTCACTAGAGCACTCTGCAACACTGCTAATTTAGTATTGTTGGTAATTACACTTTTTCATCAACCCAGGGAAGATTTTTTCTATAGACAAAGTTTCAACATGATAGATAGGAGAACAACTATAATTAAGACCCAATACAAATAAGGGAAAATAGTTTCCCAGCAGGGCACTGACCTACACCTATACCGTGTAGGCCCTAAGGGTACATACATACATTACCTTTCAATCAGGGGGAACTGCAGTTCCACTGATTGAAATGCTTTGTGTACAAGTATTCACGGCCTTTCAACCGTTGAAAAAAAATGGCTGATGAGGTAGAAATCTCCACTGCATTGGACATGATTGAAGTACTAATCAACTGTCATGCAAGTGTTTTAACAAATGCTTGCACACAACCCTAATTCACTGGGGATTCAGAGATGCCTTTCAGTATGCTCTGCTCCCACCCTCTGCCTCTTCCCTTCAAGCAGATGCTCTGTGAGTTCAGCTGTGCTCTAGTGCTGCAGCCCAAGTGACAGAGAGCCCCTTCCAGCCCCACTCCATGCCACTCCACAGCTCAGAAACTGCGGAGCTGTCAATGGCCTTGAACAAACCCTGGCCCTGAGTGCCCTTAACCCCTGCCCACCCCCCTAAACTAGACTCATCCTATCCCTGCCCCATATGGTCCCTGTTAACTCCTGCCACACCCCCAGCACAGCCCATCTCCTGCTCCATTCCCTCCTCCTACTCGTGGGCTTTACCTGGACACTGATCTATGTCTGTGGAAGGGACAGGTTCCCGAGTTCTGGTGAGGCCAGTTCCCTGTAGATTTTGGACAGGAGGTCATAGCATCTAGCAAACTGATCCCACACCTCCCACCTTCTGTTCCTAGCCCCAGACTGCAGGGATTTCATCTCCATGGTGCCCAGGGACTTTGCACCCACCCCTCACACATATACAGGGGCCACCTATGCCCGCCATGGGAACTAAAGACCCCAGACTGACCCCACCACTCCTACAGGCACTGCCTGCCTCCATTCCTCATAGGGACCAGAGGATCCATTCCAAAACCCACCTCCTAAAATGCAGAAGCACGAGCATTGACTGCCCTGCCCCTATTCCTGGCCCCCTGGACACTCCTCCTATAAATCCTACCTGAATTGCTGACAAGCAAAGAGTGAAGAGCTGTGCTCTGCTGTCTGATAGCTGAGGAAGTGGGGGGTGTTTTGGGGAAGTGGGGCAGGCTCTGTTGGTCACCAATCATTTAGCCCTGACCTGTGCCCTAGGTCTCTGTCGCCTGTATCCAGGCAGACAGAAAAGCCTATAAGGCATCCTGGAAGGCATACTCTGGGCTGCCCTGGCTAGGTGCTTTTAGTATTGAAGTCAGCCTGCAGAGCTTGCAGACAGCCCTTTTCACAGTCCAGTGTAGAGGGAATACCTCCTCCATGTCACTAATCCCTTGGCCAACATAAACAAAAATTTTAAAGGGTTAAAGCAAACATTTAAAGGCAGTAGGCTGAGGAACCTGGAGGGAGCATATGGTGCACCTGGTATCCCCCGACCCTTAAGGCAGCAACAGTGATTGGGAGCTAAGAGACAGCTGCAGCAATGAGAAGGTAAGCCAGGGGAAAGGAGCGAGTGGGGCCAGGTGTTGGCAGTCGGGCAGGGGATTCTTTCCCCACCTGACCCTATTTAGCTGTACTGGCAGGAGCCATGCTTCCAAGCCACGCAAATGGGGAGCACAAACAGGCGCGCTCCTTAGGGGCGCACCACAGTCTGCGCCAAGGTTCACGCAGGGAGGCGTTCAAGAGAGGCCGCAGGCAGCTGAAGAGCCAACGGCGTCAGCAGCAGCAGCAGCAGCAGTCATCTCCAGGTAAGCGCGTGGGAGTGACAGCATGGAAGTTGTCACGCGGAGTGCAGCTAGGGCTCCTGCCCTATAGCTGCCTCCTGGCCCAGGGACCAGTGAGGCTTCCACACAGGTGGGGCCACTGACCTGGCTTGGTTCGTTGGACCGGGGGGGACACGGAGGTGGGGGCTTCTCTCACCTGTCCCACCTGTGCCAGGATTGTGGCGCTGGAGGGGCAGGTGAGAGAGCTCCAGGTGGAAGTGAGCAGGCTGCAGGGGATCAGGGCCATGGAGGATGAGATTGACAGGTACTTCTCTCTCTGTAGGGTCCATCCCTTCAGGCTGTCACCACCCAGGAGTGTGCAGGAGGCGAATGGAGGATGGTCACCTCTAGGGCCAGGCGGCATCACAGGCAGCATGTAGCTGCATCAACTGTCACTCCAGTACAACTGGGAAACAGGTATATGGCCCTGGCAGCACTGGAGGAGACTGGGCGTGAGGAAGAAGGAAGGAAGGAAGCCACGCCCTCATCCAGCAAGTCTTCATCCATACCAACTGAGCATCATCCAATGACCCAGAGGAAGAGACATTGGGTCATTGTCATAGGGGACTCCCTCCTCAGAGAAACAGAGGGACCCATCCACCATGCAGACCCCAATGTGAGAGAAATGTACTGTCTCCCAGGAGCCAAGATTGGGGACATCACAGGGAAGATCACTGACCTCATCCAGCCTTCCGACTACTATCCTATGGTTCTCATCCATGTGGGAACCAATGATGTGGCCTGGAGTAGTCTGGACCAGTTCATGGATGATTACAGGGCTCTGGGGGCCAAGTTTAGAGAGTTGGAAGCCCAGGTGGTCTTTTCGTCCCTCCTCCTAGTTAGTGGATGCCGTCAGTGGCAGAGCGCCTGCATCTGAGAGGTGAATCAGCGCCTCCAGAGTTGGTGTCATCATGCCAGATTTGGCTTCCTGGACTATGACCCACACTTCAGATCAGAGGGCGTCCTGGGGTGTGATGGTCTCCATCTCTCCCCCAAAGGTAAGAGGTTTTTTTTTACAGGCTAGTTGACCTCCTTCAGTGGTCTTTAAACTATGTTCTTTGGGGGATGGGGATCTTCAGAAGCAAGAAAAAAATCAACCAGGTGTAGGACCTGCCCAGGTAAGAGTTTTTCAGGTGTATACCAAGGGACCAGTTGTTTCTTAGGTAGGGGGGGTGCCCAGGGCTCTCATGGGGGGATTAAGGTGTCTCTTCACTAATGCAAGAAGTATGGGGAACAAGCAGGAGGAGCTTGCTCTCCTGCTTGCAAGTAGTAAAATCGACCTGGTTGGCCTAGTGGAGACATGGTGGGATGAAACATTTGACTGGGCATTAGACATAGAGGGCTATAGGTTGTTTAGAAGAGATATGAAGGGGAAAAAAGGTGGGGGGGTT
>NW_017728906.1:32465043-32470973 GCF_001723895.1 Crocodylus porosus
CTATCCTGGGGAAGGTCTTTGAAAAAATTATCGAGGGCCACATTTGTGAGAGCCCTGCAGGGGAAGTGATGTTGAGGGGTAACCAGCATGGGTTCATGCAAGGCTGATCCTGCCTAACTAACCTGGTCTCTTTCTATGACCAGGTAACAAAGACCTTAGATGTGAAGGAGGAAGCCAATGTCATCTCCTTGAACTTCCAGAAGGCCTTCGACATAGTGTCCCACCCAATTCTGGTGGGCAAGCTGAGGGACTGCAGCATTGATGAGTGCACATATCACATGGCTGGCAAACTGGCTCCAGAGGGTGGTGGTGGACGGGTCGATGTTGACCTGGAAGGGCATGAGCAGCGGAGTCCCCCAGGGCTTGATCCTTGGGCCAGTGCTGTTCAACATCTTCATTAGCGACCTGGACAAGGGTGTGGAGAGCACCCTGTTCAAGTACGCTGAAGACACCAAGCTGTGGAGTAAAGTGAATACACCGGCAGGCAGGGACCTCATCCAGGCAGACCTGGATAGGTTGGAGAAGTGGGCGGACCTGAACAGGATGTGGTTCAACAAGGACAAGTGCAGAGTCCTCCACCTGGGGAGAGGGCACCAGCATTATGGTTATAGGTTAGGGGCTGACCCTCTCGGCAGCACAGAGGCAGAGAGGGATCTTGGAGTCAGGATTGACTCCAGGATGAATATGAGTCGCCTATGTGATGAAGCAATAGGCAGAGCCAACCGCAGCCTGTCCTGCATCAACAGGGGCATCACTAACAGTCCAGAGAGGTCTTGCTCCCCCTCTATGCGGCGCTGGTCAGGCCGCAGCTGGAGTACTGTGTCCAGTTCTGGGCGCCGCACTTCAAGAGGAAAGTGGAGAACCTGGAGAGGGTCCAGAGAAGGCCACTTGTATGGTTGAGGGCCTCCGTGGCCAGCCCTATGACGAGAGGCTGAGGGACCTGAATCTCTTCAGTCTCTGCAAGAGGAGAATGAGCGGGGATCTTGTGGCTGCCTACAACCTTATCAGGGGCCACCAGCAGGGACTCGGGGAAAGTCTGTTCACCAGGGCCCCCCTTGGAGTCACCAGGAACAGTGGCCACAAGCTGAGGGAGGATAGGTTTAGGTTAGATATTCGGAAGAACTACTTCACTGTAAGGGTGGCCAGAGCCTGGAATAGGTTTCCCAGAGAGGTGATGCTCTCACCTTCCTTGGAAATCTTCAAGAGGAGACTGGATAGGCACCTGGCTGGGGTCTTATTACCCCTGCCACCCCCAGTGCTCCTTCCTGCCTGTGGCAGGGGGTCAGACTCGATGATCTGTCTTGGTCCTTTCCTACTCATTGATTCTATGATTCTAAGATTTAATGGACACCTGCTTCAGGGGATTTTATGGTCAAATCCAGCTTTACGTTTACTTTTTCTCATTGAAAACTGTTTAAAGAATTTCATTTTTCAGTCCATTCTTAATGATTTATGTCATGGTTTCCACTACTACTGTCATTGTGGTCAGAAACTCAATTTCATAGATGGATAAACTGTATAATACAGACTCCATGTAGCCTATTTTTCTTAAATGAAAAAAGTGTATACTGTCTAAAGATTGGAGACCAGATAACAATAACAATGGATTTGGTTAATAGATGGTAATACGCTATTTATTTACCAAAGTAGATACTTGAGTTTAAGAACACTGAATAGTCAATGGGATTACTCATATACTTAAAGTTGGGTTAAAGTTGAAGTACCTTCATGAATCAAGGCCTTATGAGAAAAGAAACAGAAGAGAAGGAAAGACATCCAGGAATAATTAAACATGGAAAATTAAAAAGTCTATGGGAGACTTTTTCATGCTTCACATGAGCCACATAGAAATGTAAGAGTTTGTAACTTCCTTATTGGTTTCATACGCAGGTTCAGGAGTGCAAATGAGTATTGTCAATGTGGAACAGTGGTGCAGTGTTATTCCACCGAAATCAAGGAGACTACTTATGTCACTGAAGTTAAATAAATGCTTAATTTACCATGCTGATGCGTCTTGGATGAACAAATGCTTGCTCCCTAGATCATCTTTCAACAATGAATAAAAGACACAAACAGTCCTAGAAATGAGGATCCAGAGCTTACCTCTAAGGTGGATACCCTAATTGTTAGGTTGTAGTCATGCTCCCTACTGTACTCTCTTTCTGGACCATTTTTTTTTTAATTCTTTCTACACGGATGCACATCCTCAGAGGAAGAGATAGGAAACAACCATCCATGCTAGAACACTGTTGTCAAATATATGGGAAAAGTAGGTTTGAATACCTTGAGACCAAGAAGGTCCTAGAACCTACTTTTGGGCAGGTGTTCTAACCCCTGAAATACTTCATAAAAGAAAAGGAGCATCCATTATCTTATAAAAGAAGGAAAGGATGTAGGTGTTTACCTGCAAGAAAAGTTTAGGACCATTGATTAGTGGAGGAAGGTGTCTTTTCACAGCCATGAATATCAGGGACATTGAGCAAGCAGCCAGCCTAAGGCAAATACTGCCACAGCCACACCTGCAACATGCCCCAACTGCAACTCTGCTCCAGTTTAGGAACAGCAAGCATTCTGATTGGCTGTTGGGAGTACCACCATTTAGCACCAGCAGGGACCCTAGGTCTCCAGACCACTCAACAGTTCTGCTGTGGCAAGTTTCCTTGGTCCTGACCCAGGCTTTCAGATTATTTCTAGACTTTGGCTCTGGATTTCCCCATGGTTCTGTTTCCTGGCTCCTGACTCTAGTTTGGATCTGTTTTGCCCTGTGGATTATCTCCCAGCCTGGTACTTATCATCTGACCCCTGGATCCTGACCCTGGACTGTTGTGGGCTCTGCTTCTGGATCTCCCTCTGACTTTGGTATATGGCTCCTGCCCTCTGACCCACTGCTATGCACTGATTTCTCTCACTGGTCTAACCATTAGGCAAGACCACCTATGTGCCAGTTCCTTATGCTAAGTAAGGTGCTCAAGTGCTGGAATTGAACATTTCCCCCAGCCTTATCAAGAATTCATCTGAAGTTGGTTCTTTCATCTTCTGGTGGTTTAGCTCTAGGCATCAGCATTCTGAGCATTTTGACTTTAGGCACACTCTTGTTCAGTGTACTGGACATTTGAGGGATCTTGGGGCAATCCACATCTCCCCAGGTGTTATATGAGGAGCCTCAGCACCTAACACAGCTTTCTGGTTTCCACCCCAGAGGCCAGACACCTAAAAGTTAACTAGTGCAGCATCTAACTTGAGGAAGAGTACATGCTTTTACCGGATCTGACCCATGGTCCTTGCTCCAAGGAACTTCAGATGAATTCTTGATAAGGCAAACCAAACTAAGTTCACAAATAGACAAAAGAAAAACAAAAAAGAAAAAGAAGATGACAGGAGAAATGTACAAAAGAGAGAAGATTTAATGGAACAGTAATAAGATCACGCAGTTATAATAGTTCTATTAATTTATTAGTTGTTGTTCTGCTATGAGCATGTTATGTTACCTTTTTACCCTTTCATTTTTAGTAAGCAAGGAAGAGAGATGACTTCCTTGGAGGGCCTTCAGTGAACCAAGAGAGATAGTTTAACACAGGAAGTGGAGGCCATTTTCAAAAGCAAAAGACTCTCTTAAAGAAAATGTGGAAGAAAGATGAGCAGTAGAGTTTACTGTCCCTGATGGAGCAAACTGGTAAGAGTGGAAGAAAGGAGAAAGAAGATTAGGGGAAAGGAGATATATATGTAGGGGTCATGGTTATATGATACAAGGCCATCAAAGCAAGAGCAAGAATTATGGAGTTTTCTCACTGAGTTATGGAGCTTAGCCATAAGACAAGGATTCCACCCCACGTGTCTAAATTCATCAAGGACCAGAAAGGCTTACTCCTAATCTGAGACTTCTTTTGTTGTGGGCCATTAACAAGGATTTTAATTTCAAGGAAGCTTTCTTGGAGTAAAAACAATTTCCCCCACTGGCTACAAAATTTGGTTCTCATTAGTATCAGCAGAAGATAATACATACAAACAAAACAGACCACACTGGGGAAAATTTAAAACAGCCATAATAATCGTGCACTGACTCAAAACAATCCTAATCAGTGTGTTGCAAGTAGTCTTTGTCAACAATCAGGAGGGAATAAGGGTCTGATTCTCATTTAGACTGATGTTGTTTTGTTTTGTTTTTTTCCTCCCATGTATCAATGCAAAGGTCCCCAAAGTGCATTAGATTACATAAATACCCTATATGTATTGGCACAATGGTGTATGATATCCTGGAGATAAATGAGAATTGGACTTCAAATACCTTGCTTTGACTGGTTGTGTATTCCTCTAACATGCCTTTGTTTGAGATCCAATAAAGGCAAGTCAGTTACACATGGCAGATATCATATTATCCAGAGGATGTTCACCTGGAATATGTTATTCACTCTTGTATTTTCAGCAGCTTCATTTCAGTGCAGGGCTGAACAGCTGGCACTTAGATAATACCAACAAAAGTAGGAGATACATATAATGTGGACACAGTGTTTAATCCAGGTCAGAAAGCTCATGGTTGCTGGGAAGCATTAAAATACTCTTTTTCTTTTCTTTTTTTTAAAGAAAAAATATGCTAGAATATGACATTATATAATGTGTGTGTATATTTTTTTTAATATATTATTTTTCCAACAATGCTTCAGTACCATAGGTTTTCTGAATAATTCTCTTAATATTTTTTGAAGATGTGTGGCACAGGAGTAACGTACACTGGGACAGGAATTATAGTTATCGTTTCAGATGAGGTGTGTTGAAAGAATTAGACTGATGCAGTTGGCAACCTTGAAGTTTGCCTTATTATTACCATCTGTATCAACTTCAATATCCATTACAAAGATGGGGGGTAAATGTGATTTCTTGTATACGTGACCCTGTTTATGTGCAGCCTTTAGATATCTGTAGTGGAAAATGGAAGTGGCACGTATTCTCCCCTGAACATAGTGCAAGATTTCAATGGTCAGATAACTGTCTTATTTATCAGTGTGTAAACAAAGTACAATGATAAAACTGTCGGTTTCTTCTTTTCCATATGTCTTTCCTCAGTCTTTTTTCCTACTGACTGTCATGATCCTGATGAAAAATAATCTCATTGCCTTTCTGAACCTGCTGTATCTTATGACAATGAACTTTTATAACCTCCCCAACCTTTTTTTGATCTGGTAATGTTTTAACTTTTTTTTTTTTAATAACAAAACTAGACTGCCAACTGAAAATGACTGAAGGACAACTCTTATGCTGAATATGTGAAACAGCTGGCATGTAAACTTGTTTGGAAGAAACCTGATTTATTTCAGGGAATTTAAGTGGATTGCAACCAATTGCAAGTTTGAGATCCAAAAAAATAGTGCTGATACTGTATTTTTCAAGCCCCTTGCTGT
The DNA here is from genome assembly GCF_001723895.1 of Crocodylus porosus. Lineage (NCBI taxonomy): Eukaryota > Metazoa > Chordata > Crocodylia > Crocodylidae > Crocodylus > Crocodylus porosus. The sequence goes on from NW_017728906.1 coordinate 32,470,440, forward strand.
GTAGAAATATGACATCATCCCTGGAGACCTACTGCAAGGTCTGTAGAATAGCAATTTGTACACACTCAACCAAAGATGCACCAGGGAAAATATATATTAAGCATGAAGGGTGGGACAGGGAATGACAAACTCTTCCATCTGTTCATCATTGAATTTTTTTTTTCCAACAACTTTTAAGTTGTATCGAACTCAGCACAACTCAAACTCAACCTTTAAATGCCTCCATAAGATTCACTTCTGCCAGGATGCTTACATGACAATGGGAGATGACAATAGCTAAACAGAAAGCAGGCCGTGATTACTACTGACTGCATTGAGATATACTTATTTGATTGTTACAAAGACATGGAATCATAGAAAATGAGGGTTGGCAGGGACCTCAGGAGGTCATCTATTCTAACCCCCTGCTCGAAGCAGGACCATCCCCAACTAGATCATTCCAGCAAAGCTTTGTCTAGCTGGGTCTTAAAAAACCCCAAGAATGGAAATTCCACAACCTTTCTGGGTACCCTGTTCCAGTATTTTAATACCGTC